>NW_020201319.1:1651-10372 GCF_001531365.2 Cynara cardunculus var. scolymus | reverse complement strand
GGTCAATCTTGACTTAGCCGGACTTCAAATCCGGTCAACTATCCGGACAACACAGCCTAAGCTTTGTCCGATTTAACCCTAAAACAAATTTCAACTTTGTCCGGATAACAAATCCTGTCAATACTCCGCATAAGGCTTGAATGATTTATCACTTAGAATATACAACATCGTTGTCCGAATACCAAGTCCAGACAATACTCCATTTACAACTTAACCGGTTTAAAGCAATTCGGACAACAAATTGTCCACCCTTTGTCCGATTAAAAACAATCCGGACAAACCTTGTCCGGTTTAATATCCGGATAAACACTTAGAACAAAAGACTGATTTCTATCCAAATTCAAACAAAATTCATATGAAACCAGTAATAATTTTATGCAAAAGAGTTTAGGAATCACTCACCTTTCAAGCTTTCGAAATCCAACACCTGAGATCAACTTGAATCTCCAAATAGAAATGATCCAGCCAACTCTATTCTTCCTTTAAATCGCATAATCTTTCTAAAAAGCCAGGAAGAAGAGAATGGAGGCTAAGCCCTCCTTTTATACTTTCCTTTTAGGGAAAGTCGGCTAACAACCCATTTTCTCACAGTAACTCTCATGCATATGCATGTACACATATACCATGCACTCATATAACATGCATGTATGCATATATATATATATACATATATAAATATAATTCTATATATACATATATAATTTTGCACACACACACACATACACACATCCAATCCAATACATGCATCCATATTATGCATATAATTTCATGTACTAGCATGATCAAATATAACAATTTATCATGCTGTCACATAATCATTTAATCAGATAATCACATATTATTTACCTTGGGTGATAATCAGAATCCGATTATCACATTGGCAAGGTATCAGGCTAGTAATGTTTGTAATCAGAAAATAATCAGAATTACTCTGCCAGACCAAGGAACATTTGTTATTTATGGTGATCGTCAAAATCACCATACTAGTATTTTGACGGTAATGAAAGCTCAGAAAAATATTCGGAAAAGATGCCAGGGATGTTTGGCATACGTAATTGATATTAAGAAAAAGAAAGGAAAAGAGGAATCAATTCCGATTGTTAATGAATATCCATAAGTCTTTCCAGAATACTTATCTGGATTACCACAAGATAGAGTCATTGAATTTCGAATTGATCTTGTACCAGGGGCTGCACCAGTAGCAAACGTACCGTATCGGTTAGCTCCATCTGAATTGAAAGAATTGGTAGCACAGTTGAAAGATCTAACAAATAAAGGGTTTATTAGACCCATCACTTCGCCTTGGGTGCTCCGGTCTTATTTGTCAAGAAGAAAGATGGATCTATGCGAATGTGTATAGACTATCGTGAATTGAACAAATTGATAATTAAGAATAAATATCTGTAACCAATGATTGATGATTTGTTTGATCAGCTGGTGGGAGCAAGTTATTTCTCCATAAATGATTTAAGATCAGGGTATCATAAGCTCAAAGTCAGAAAGGAAGACGTTGCTACAACAACATTCATAACTAGGTACGGGCATCATGAATTCCTAGCTATGCCATTCGGCTTAACTAATGCACCCGCAGTCTTTATGGATTTGATGAATAGGGTATGTAAGGAATATCTTGATAAATTCATTATTGTATTTATAGATGATATTCGTATATATTCTAAGACTAAAAAGAGCACGTGGAACATCTTCGTCTGATTCTGGAATTAGTGAAAACAAAAAAGTTGTACGCAAAGTTATCCAAGTGTGAGTTCTGGTGTCCCCCCCAGTCAAGAATTGGGGCCTCTCACAAATTTCAAATACTAATTTGTTAAGAATTAATCGGAAATTCCTTGTCGGGTAAGTTCCGACCCGCACGAAAGGCAGATGAATTTACAAAAAGAATTTAGGTTAAGAGAAGTCCAATTCCTGGGTCACATTATCTCAGAAGCAGGGGTAAGAGTAGATCCAGTTAAAATAAAAGCAGTTTCAAAGTGAGAAGCTTCGAAAACTCCTATAGAAGTCTGAAGCTTTTTGGGATTAGCCGGCTTTTATCGTAAGTTAATTCAGGACTTTTCTAAGATAGTCGTGCCATTGACTAAATTGACTCAGAAGAACATCAAATTCCAGTGGGAAGGAGAACAACAAGAAGCTTTCCAACTATTAAAAGATCATATTTGCAGCGCACCGGTATTAACTCTACCAGATGGATCTGAAGACTTTGTGGTTTACAGCGATGCTTCAAAATTGGGGTTGAGATGTGTTTTGATGCAAAGAGGAAAGGTGATTTCTCATGCATCGAGACAATTGAAAGATCATGAGAAACAGTATCCAACCCATGATATGGAATTAGCTGATGTGGTGTTTGCTTTGAAAATCTGGAGGCATTATCTTCTGGGAACGAAGTGTCAAATTTATACTGATCATAAAAGTTTACAACATTTGGTCAGCCATATAGAATTAAATATGAAATAGCATCGGTGGATTGAACTGGTTAATGATTATGATTGTTAAATCCTTTACCACCCGGGAGAAGCTAACGTGGTAGCTGACTCTTTAAGCATAAAGGAAAAGAGTGGAACCATTAAAGCAGTGGCAATGAGAATAAATTTGATCCCTGATATTCGTAAAGAAATTCAAAGATGTCAACACAAAGCTACAAAATAAGAAACTGTTAAAGCAGAAAGGTTGGGTAAGATGATTTCAACCTTGGAACCGAACAACGAAGGACTAATGTGCTTTCAAGGCCGAATCTAGGTACCATGTTTTGGAAATATCCGGAACACTATATTAAATGAAAGTCTTAAGTCCTGATACTCTATTCATCCAGGTACCAATAAAATGTATAGAGATTTAAAATCTTTTTATTGGTGGCCCGGATTGAAGAGAAATATAGCTAGATATGTGGAACTGTGTCTAACATGTTTACAGGTTAAGATTGAACATCARAAGCCGTATGGAAGTCTTCAATCTTTAGAAATACCTGTATGAAAATGGGATCACATTAAAATGGATTTCGTCATGAAGTTACCTAGAACTCCAAAGGGGTATGACGCAATATTGGTAATTGTTGATCGTCTGTCTAAATCTGCGCATTTTCTTCCAATAAGAAAGAAGTACTCTCTAGAAAAGCTAGCAAAGACTTACATTAAAGAAATTGTAACCAGACATGGAATTCCATTATCTATTATCTGTGATCGAGATAGTCGGTTTACTTCAAAGTTCTGGGAAGGGTTGTAGAAAGCTTTGTGATCTGAAATCCGACTAAGCACAGCTTATCATCCGCAAACTGACGGACAGAGTGAAAGAACTATTCAAACTCTCGTAGACATGTTGAGAAGTTGTATTATTGACTTCAGGGGATCGTGGGAAGATCACTTGTCGTTGATAGAGTTTGCATATAATAACAGTTACCATTCCAGCATCCACGCGGCATCGTATGAAGTATTATATGGACGTAAATGTCGAACGTCATTGTGTTGGAACGAGGTAGGTGAAAGACAGTTGATGGGTACTGAGATTGTCCAAGAGACTTCTGAAAAGATCAAACAGATTCGTGAAAGAATTAGAACATCACAAGATCGCAAGAAAAGTTATGTTGATAATCATCGAAAGCCGATTGAATTTTATGTGGGTGATTTTGTGATGCTGAAAGTTTCACCGTGGAAGGGTGTCATCAAATTTGGAAAGAAAGGTAAGCTCAGTCCGACGTATGTTGGACCATTTAGGATATGTAAGTGAATTGGGCCAGTGGCATATCATTTAGAACTACTAGAACAACTAAGTCTGATTTACAACACTTTCCATGTACCGAATTTGCGAAAATGTTTAGCCAATCCGAGTCTAGCTGTACCACTTCCAGAGATTAAACTGGATAGTAAACTGAATTTTGTGGAAACACTGGAAGCTGTAATTGACCGAAAGATCAGCGTGTGGAGAAACAAAGAGATCAGTCTGGTTAAAATTCAGTGGAAGTTTCACAAAGGACCAGAAGCGACATGGGAATTGGAATCTAAAATAAGATCAGAGTACCCTTGGCTCTTCGATTAAAGGAATTCCGGGACGAAATTCTTTTGAGGGGTGAATGATGTGGTAACCGGATCCTGGTTGTCACCGGAGGTAATGAATACGTGATTATTTGTTATACATGATTATGTGACAGCATGATAAATTAATATATTTGATCATGCTAATATGTGAAATTATGTGCATAATGTTGATGCATGAATGAGGTTATGGGTAATTGTGGGTTCATATGAATGCATGATATATATATATATATATATATATATATATATCCACATGCATGATATTTGAATGCATGGGTGTGCGAGGTAAGATGCATGCATGTGAGGAGGCTGTGTTGGCCGACCTTTCTTGTTTTAGAAAGGTATAAAAGGAGGGTTTGACCTCCATTTCATCTCCCTTGCTATATTCAAAAAGTTTAGAGCGATTTAAGAGAAAGAAAGAGATTGTCCGGATTTCTTATTTTGCATCGCAAGAAGACTGATTTTCAAAAGGCTTTAAAGGTGAGTGGTTAAACTGCCTTGAACCTTTTTGGATTGCATATTGATTATGTTTTAAATGCTTTATACATGATTTGAGTTTTACTTGAATAAGCATTGAGCGATTTAAGTTAAACCGGATAAAGGGTGGGCGGGTTTAAGAGTAAATCGATCAAAGCATGAGCGGTTTAAGGCCAAACCGCTTAAGGCATTAAAAACGATATGGTCCTAAACCAGATGAGGGTTGAGCGGAATAAGGTTTAAACCAGACATACCTTAAACGGTTTAAGAGTAAATCGATCATTTGAATTAGCTGGTTTATATGTCAGGCGATTTATGAACTTTAAATCTTGTTATGAGTTTAAATTGGAGAAGTATGAATACGGCTAAGTGATGGCCGGTTTATTTGTAATCAGATAAACCTTAAGAAGATTTGTTCGGATTAATAATCCGGACAAAATATTAAGAATGTTTCTAAGTGGTAAATCGGGCAAGATGGGAAGAGTTGTCCGGATTTGTTATCTGGACAAGGTTGACCGGATTGTATTTTGACTTATCATTTTATTGATCTATTTACAAGAAATGGGAATTGTTGATAAAAATGAATTTGAACTGATAATAATTCTGTTGACTGCAGTCTATTCCATATGGAATTGTTTTATGAAATATTTTGATGAAGAGATAAGGGTGGCATATCAAGGAGAGGTGTACATTTGGATATAAGGGGGGCATTTGTTTGTGCGTATTTCGTAATATAACTCTTACTATTATATCCCTTAAGATTTACGTGGTTTGAAATCTTTATTTTTTTGTGATTTAAAGATTTAGAATCAGGGTTCTTAATGAGAATCATAGTCTGGATGTTATAAAAGAGAAGATAACAGGTTTGGCAAGAAACTGTAATTAAACCTTATTTCATTCAAGAGGTTTAAAAGTAGCGTTCTGATAATTGATTAATGATAACCTGTCTTGTTTCGATATATTGTTTAAAAGCAGAGATTAATGGCTTGAATAATGAAAGGTATTGGCGTTATGCTCTTACTTGTTCATATATTTGTGATATATATATGAAAAGTTATTTTACTTAAAAGTTTTGGTGATTTTCACCCTGCAATAACATAAATAGGGTAACTCACTAGACCTTTTGGTCTAACCCTCGTTTTGTGATTTTAAATATGTATTGCAGGAAATGCGGATAGTAAGGGAAAAGGGAAAATGTGATAATTTTCCCCATATGTTTAGTTGCATGAAGAATTGGTGATGATATGTATAGTTTTGGTTGACGATCAGGGATTAGTACAAGAATTTGTATTTTAAATTTTTGGACTATGTATTTTATACTGATAGATTCATGTATTAACGGACCAATGTGGGGTATAATATGCATTTCTTATGTATGAAGTATGTGTTTCATGCAATGTGTGGTTTGGGGTGTTTCAGAATTTCATTGTTGTCCAGTGAGGTGTCTTTTCCTTGACCGATAACTCCTTCCACCGGTGAGGGGGTTATTATTCTTGAAGATTTCAAATCCAGTCTTTGTCTATATTTCTGAAAAGATCACTTTCAAGTCTTAAAGATGTCGAAACATATGTTAAGTATTGGTTCTGATTCTAAGCCTCCAGTTGTTGCTTTTGGAGAATATTTGCAATGGAAAGTTCGAATGGTTCATTTCCTTGACAATAAGGATGAGAATATTATGAAATCGATAAAGAATGGACTTCTCATTAGTTATATGGATCTATCTGAGCAGACTACCGCTAATGGGATAGTCGTGCTTGCTTCCAAGATAAAGAAAGATCCACAACACTATACTAAAACTGAAAAACAAAGGGTCCTTATTGACAAGAAAGCTTTGACTTATATGTTAATGGCCATTCCTAATGAACTTTTTAACAGAGTTGACAGCAGAGGCTCAGCAAAAGAGTTGTGGGATGAGTTGGAAAAACATATGTTAGGAAGCGAAAAGTCTATTCAGACACGGATGAATCAGTGCGCCAGTGCTTATGAGGGATTCAGGGCACATGAGAATGAATCCATTCTTGAATCCTACAACAGATTCAATGTAAATCTGAATGACTTGAGAAGGAATGGTATTCAGAAATCCATGTTTGAAATAAATTATAAGTGTTTGAAGAATTTGAGGTCAGAGTGGTACTCTCTTGTAGTGAATCTACAAATGAACAAGAATATGTCTGAAGAAGACATTCATGATATATACAGTATCCTGTACGAGCATGAGGAAACTGTTAGAGAGTTAATGACTGAAAAAGAAGAAGGTGGTTAACTCTTTAGCTCTTCTGTCAGGGAATCAAGCAAAGGGTAAATCAGAAGGAAAGAGCTCCAAGTCTTTGAAGATAGAGTTATCTAAATAGATTGAGAGTGAATCAACTGAAAATTCCTCTATTGACTCAGATGATGAGATTAGAGAGTTTTCAAAAAAACTTGCTTTGCTGAGACAGTAGTTTCAGAAGAGGTTCAAAAAGAAGAAGAAGTTTGTAAAGTTTGAGAAGAGTAAGGGAAAGGAGGTCAGGCTTGAGAATTTTGGAAGAGCCAGAGACCAGAAGGATGCTCAATCTGAAAAGAGCAGATGTTTTAATTATGGAAAGCTTGGTCACTATATCAAAGATTGCTGGTTTAAGAATCAAATTACAATCTCAAGAAGGTTAATCTGGAAAAATCCCTTGAGGACGGCAAGGCTTTGGTAGCTGAAGAGGAAAGCTGACTGATTGACTCGTCAAATGATGAAACTGCTCATTTTACCCAGGTAAACATGTGCTTAATGGCAAGAACTGAAGCCGATGGCTCATCATCTGAGAACGAGAATGAGGTAATTTTCTTCGAACACGGAACTTAGGAAGGAAACTGAGAATATGAATGTTGAGTTTAAAGTTTTAAATAATAGATTAAAAGGTGAAAGATATTTAATGTTGAAATTTTAAGAAGAAAGTTACGGATTTAAATGGTTGAGTGAGGGTCTAAGAGAAGAAAAAGAAATTCTTAAACCTGAAAAGGCTTGAAAATGACTTACTGTTGCTTAAAAAGAAATTAATTGTTGTTGAGTGTGAGCGAGATAATATGCAGTTGTGTGGTCACTTTGATGATCAATCTTCAATACATCTTAAGAATCCATGGCAGATCTGGATCTAATACTCAAGAACATTGAGAGGAGATTTGAGAGAGAAAGTCAAACATTTAAATCTAGTCAAACCTTCTTTTACGTAATCTGATTTACAAATGAGCTCCCTTCTTCTAACAATTACAAAGGCATCACCCTATTTATAGGGGTCAAACTTCTAAACATAGTCAAAGTCAAACTCCTATAAGAAAAGTCAAACATGATGACTTTTACAATTATAGACAATATTTAACTTTCAAGACGAATACAATTTAATACTGATTTTTAGTCCTAACATTCTCCCCCTTTGTATTCAGACTTGAAAGAAATTCTACACTTTGAGTCCTGTTTGAACTTTGAATCTTTAAGCACATTATGTCTTCTTTCAAAAGAATTCTTTAACATGAAATCTTCAAACAATCAACTGTTGAGATAGATCTTCTAGCATTCTCCCCCTCGAATGTAGAATCGCGATGATCTTCTCTTTTGACAATGTAGAACAATAATTATCAGAAACAATGTACAAAATGTTATCTTCAAAGGATCTTCAGAATTAATCTTCAGTAAACTATTGTAAAGATGATCTTCACATTTAACATCTCTCAGTCGTTGTTGCACACGAATAATCTTTCTGTAATTATCTCCAGTCGCACTTCTTTTGAGTCTTTTGCCAATTTCGAAGTTACTCCCCCTTGATCTTTGCATCAGATTCCCTTTAAAAAGTTCGGAAATGAATATTTCATTCATTATTACATACTCCCCCTTATGATGAAATGAGAATCATTCCATAATACATAAGATGAATGAAATCTTCCGCGTAAACCGTCAATTCATGAAATTTTAAGTAGATCTTTGCAAATCCACTTATTTAATCTTTTTAGATTAAGGGAATGGGAAGATAACAACCAACTTCAACGAATGAAATTGTTTTCAATCTTATAAAAAGATTGGCCTGTGAGTATAACAAATATACTCAGTACAACGGATGTACTATATATATGAGACTTTTTGTTGCTCATCTCACCAGGTCTTCCATTCAATCATTGATAGCTAAAAAATAGCATATCTATGAATGTTTTGGCAAATTAACATATAAAATGCTAAATC
>NW_020201319.1:0-1606 GCF_001531365.2 Cynara cardunculus var. scolymus | reverse complement strand
TTAGGCTCAAAAAGATAAATCGTGTGGACTACACAAATTTATCAGACTCAAATAGTGATCAAAAAGACTTGAAGGGGGACATATATCCTTCTGATTTCAATATCAATTTTCTCCGAATGAGAAACTGATAGATGATGAGCTGCGTGCCCCAAATGTTATTAAAACATTTATCTATTGAGAGATAAATAAGTAGTTGGTGGGGTTGTGACAAGAATTGGCCTGGGCTTTGCCTTTTTCAATATTAGTCTCCAAAAAATCGAGAACTAATAGATTATGTGGTATGCCCGGATTTTAGAAGTTTAGAACAGGATTTTCGTATTCTTTTAAATTCGAACTTTGAACTGCAGTCGATCCTAATTTTCATACAAACTTCAAAGATGAGTTCAAAAGAAGCGATGGCTATTGGTACTGATACCAAGCCACCAGTACTTTTTAGAGRAGATTACAATCAATGGAGAGATAGATTCTTGAATTTTATTGAAAGATTGAAAGAAGGAGAACAGATCATGGAATCTCTATTAAAAGGTCCAGCTGAATTCTTTGTAGAGACAGATTCTGATAATGTACTTGGTGTTCCTGCACAGAAAGTACGTTTAACAAAAGATCAATATGATCCTCAACAAAAAGAGAGAGCACATGCWGACGTGCTTTGCAAATCGTACATGATGCAAGCACTGACCAATGATATCTATACCAGTATTGATAGCTACAAATCATCAGGTCATAGCATGTGGATTCAAATAGAGAAAATGATGATGGGCTCTAAAGTTGGAACTCAACTGAAGATCACTAATTGCATTTCTGCGTATGAGGAATTCAAGGCTAGAGAGGGAGAAAGCCTTGATGATGTGTATAACCGTCTTGTCAGGCTGCTGAATGAGCTTATGAAGAACAGTATTTCCAAAACTACTATCGAGATAAATGTTAAGTTCCTTAACAATCTTCAACCAGAGTGGAAAACATTTGCAAATAATATCAGATTCAACAAACAGTTATCTGATATTGATATACATGAAATATATGAAACTCTGAAATAGAATGAACAAGATGTTTTGGAGATCTGTAAATCTAAGAAGAAGGAAAAGGAWKTTTCTGATCCCTTAGCTCTTATAACTGAGAAAAAGGAAAAGAAGTATAAAAGCAGAGCTGGAAAGAAGGTTGTTGAAGTTAGTTCGTCAAGCGAATCTGAGCAAAAAGACAGTAACAGCTCAGAATCTGATTCTGAAGTAAAGCAAGCTATGGCAATGCTGACCAAAGCTTTCAAGAAGTATAAGTTCATCAAACGGCCRCACTYGAATAATCAACGATTCTCATCCGGATCAAAGTATGACTACAAGGACAAGTTCGGAGAGAAGAAGAAATACGAAGAGAAAATATTCGAGAAGAAGTACGAGCGAAAGCTAGAAGAAGGTAAGAAATATAGCAAAGCAGTAGCTGATGAGCATACAAAATGCTTTAATTGTGGTTAGTTAGGCCATTTTGTTATTGATTGTAAGAAGCCGGCTATTACAAGAATAAATTTCTTCTGTCCAAGCAAAAAGAAGCTGGCAAAGCTCTGATGGCCGAGGATGAGCATTGGCTAAATCTTACTGATGAGGAAGAAGAG
>NW_020201318.1:26422-67776 GCF_001531365.2 Cynara cardunculus var. scolymus | reverse complement strand
CGGGTCTAGAATGCCCAAAGTTTCCACTCGATCCCTCTGCCAAGTTAGGCTCTGAACCTACTTGACACGACATCGACAGAACACTGGTAGGCTCTCCAATTGGAGATGTTCGAGGATCCGATGGAAGTCCCCGAGCTGACATCGTCTAGTCACTGAGGGCGCCTTACACTCCGAGGCTACTAGGTCACCATGTGTTGGTGATCTAGGTTCCCCGAATACCTATGTGACAAAAGGGGAGTTACAAACCTTCACCACAGTGGTATTCCAGAGGTTGGATGAGTTGAAAAGCTTATTCTCCTCCCAACTGGCTAGAGAGGCTCTTGCACCTCTAACAGAGGCTCTGAAGGAGTTGACTTCCACAACTTCTGAGCTCAAGGCGACCGTATCAGCCCTTCAGAGCTCTGTCCTCAACAAAGACGACCTCACAAAAGCTTTCAGCGCCCTGTCTCTCAACCATACTTCAATCCAAAAGCTCAAGACAGAATTAACAGAGGTTGCCTCCCAATTTGCTGCAGACTTCATTTTCGCCGGCTACACCGATTATTCTGCCTTCAAGGATGAGATCAAAGGGATGTTCTCCTCTGCGGTCACCTCTGGCATTGATTCTAAATCCTCAATGGTTGAAGCCCTTGGAGAGACCGTGCGGAAATACAATGACCATCTTCTCAAGGAAGACCGAGCAACCAATGAATCAATAAGAGACTGCACAAAGAAACTCGTCGCAGAGGGTCAAAACTTCAGAAATGAAATCTATCGATGCGTCTATAAAATGAAATGCGCCACATAAATGGATATCAAGAATGCCTCTGTGAATGCTGAGATGGTCATTGAAAAGATGGAGAAGGCGGCTTCCAAAGTTCTAAGGTGATTGAAGAAGGCTCCCCTTACTACTTGCAAGACAGAGGCCACTAAAATCCATGACGATCAAGGAGGCGATGACCATGATCATCATGAGGGGGAGAAGAAGACAGAGGAACCAAAGAAGACAACCTATGCCAAACCACTAAAAATAGTGTACTCTGTTGCTGCCCTATTCTCAAAAGATAAATCTCCAGAGCCTAAGGGGAAAGGCAAAGGTAAAGCAGTAGAGGAGTCGCCACAGAAGGGGTCAAGCTCTGAAACGCCAGAGGAGATCTATGAAGAAAAGTATGATGACCCGGATCTTGTTCGAGTACTAAAGGCTTCTTTGGCAGAGGCACAGGCAAGAAAGGGCAGAGCCCCCATCCCCAGAGTTGGAGAAGGCTCTTCTTCCAAACTCGTGAAGATACCAGAAGAAACGTCCACAGGTACGTTTGACGCTCTGGTAGGAACTGTCAAGCCTATCCTACCAGAGGGGTCTACCTAGAGGCCTATACTAGAAGAAGAATCCAGAACGCCAGAATCTGCCACGGTGGGGAGGGTATCTGAGATCCTTGAATCTATGAGCAAGATTCCTACGCAGAAGGTGCGTACAGAGCCCGTAACCACTGTTGAGGAGATTCTGCGGTGGTGTTACTCAGTCGTGGACACAGAGCCCCCTTATGACCCAGAGCTTACAGGAATGCCCTCTGCCATTGCAAAGTTCCACTTCTCGAAACTCACAAGACCACCAGAGCAGGTCTTCTCAGAGCATGTGATCACTTCTCTCGAGACCATATCTCCGTGCACTATGCTAAAGAAGACTGTGCTATACTCTTAGTACGTGGTAAAAAGGGATGATGGCAACCTATATACTTTCACAGATGTTGACCTCCACAACCTCTGTGTATTTGACCTAATATTCCTACACAAGATCTTGAACAAATACATGGAGAGGAGGTCAACATATTCGATTTCTCTCAGAAGGCTGATTGAGGTAATGCACGCTCAAGTCAAATTCTACAGCCAGAAAGATTTTGACATCGCTATGAGGTTGGCCTAGCCAGATCTAAAAATTTCTCCTCCAAAGAACAGACCAAGTTGGCTGCTTAGATTTCATCCCAACACCATTGTCCACAATCCCATCTTTGGGTTTGTGTTCCTGGACAAGGATGAGATTCTAAGGTTCTTCGATCCAAAAGAGACACACAAATATTCAACAGAGTCTCTCGAGTGGGTGTTCAACTTAGTGGTGACAGAGGTGCAGAGAAGGCATATAAGGGCGGATGAAGTGACCAACCTTCTAGAAACGATCAAGGTTCAAGTCTCCTTCAGAGAATGGATATTCAAAGTCTACAAAACCATCAAGTCTGATCTGTAATTTGCCCTAGATGACTATCCAGACTCTGCTGTGGATTAATCTCTTGTAATAGTATAAGCCTGCATAATTTTTTTCAATTCGTTCATTTATGTAATTCTTTCTCAGATGATGAGTTTAATCTCCTCTTGTATTCTTTCATTAGTCAATTCTTGCGCACCCATTTGTCCAAATTTGCTTTTTCATACTTAGGGGGAGATTGTTAGCTCTATTATTCACTTCTTGTAAAAGTATGAAAAAGTATTTTGCAAGTATTGACAGAAGGATATCTTCCACAGAAGACAACAGAGGACTAACGACAGAAGCCTTATATTCGAGCAAGTAAAGTGTGACAGAACCTCTGATGTCTCTCACAGAGGTTCTGGAAAATGGTCCTCTGTCAATAAGAACATGCAAGTCAATTACAGCAGAGCCTCTGAGATGGCTCACAGAGGGTCTGCGGATTTCGTCTTCTGTGAAGATTATGTTCCAACTGTTTTTCAATGGTTATTAGCAGCATGTGCTTCTCACGTGACTAGGACTTATCGACTTTATTTGGACGGCTTAGATGATTTTATGCGTCAAGATCTTGTCAGTAAGGTCGTTAGGAACTAGTATAAATAGCGGCTAAGGCCTTTGTAATCAGTGTGCTTCCGTATTGTAATCGTCTAATCTTTCAATTGAATGAATTGAAAAACCTTTGAAGAGATTCTCCTGCATTCATCTTCTTCTCATCTTGACTGTGTGTTCTTGGTTTATTTACTCTGTTCTGTTCTTATTATTGTTTCCGCTGGACTTTAATCGTCTTAGAGTTCATTCAGAGTATTAGATCAATATCAAAGCTGAATTTACAGGCCCAACATTATTATATTTTTCCCTTTCCCTTACCATCAGCACTTCCTGCAATACATATTTCAAATCACAAAACGAGGGTTAGACCGAAAGGTCTAGTGAGTTACCCTATTTATGTCATTGCAGGGTGATAATCACCAAAACTTTTAAATAAAACAACTTTTCATATATATAACAAATATATGAACAAGTGAGAACACAATATCAATACCTTTCACCTTTCAAGCCAATAATCTTTGCTTGTAAATAATATATCAAATCCAGACAGGTTTATACTAACCAAATAACATAATGCCACTTTTAAACCATTTTCCACTCAAACAAGGTTTATTCAAAGTTTCAGGTCAAATCTGTTATCCCCTTCTCTATAACATTCAGACTATGATTTCCAATAAGAACCCTGATCCTAAATCTTTAAATCACAAAGAAGTAAAAACTCCAGACCACAGTAATCTTAAAGGATATGATAGTAAGAGTTATATTATATAACACACACATACAATTGTCACCCTTATATCCAAATGTACACCTCTCCTTGATATGCCACCTTTATCCCATGGTACACCTCTCCTTGATATGCCACCCTTATTTCTTCATCAAAACATTTCACAAAAACAATTCCATATAGAATAGACCGCAGTCAATGGAATTATTATCAGTTCAAAATCATCTTTTTTAGGATTCCCCCATTTATATATAAAATCAATTATATAAATCATGAACAAGTCAAAAATGCAAATCCGGTTAAAATAGGCTTGGCCGGACTTCATCTCCGGTCAATTCTTGGCCGGTTTACCAAATTCGGACAACACATCGGCCAAGGCCTGTCCGATTTAACACTTAAGATAATTTCAACACTTTTGTCCGGATAACAAATCCGGACAACACTATGCCCCATTTTTGTCCGATTTAAAATAATCCGATCAACACTTGGTCGTATTCATATTTCTCCATTTGAAACACTTAATCATAAAATCAAAGTTCATAAATCACTCAACTTTTAAACCGGTTAAGACATGTCCGGTTTAAAACTAAATCGCATAACACTTGAGCGGTTTATACATAAATCACTTACTCTTTGTCCGGTTTAAAAATATATCGCTCAATACTTGTCCGATTTAAGGCTTAAATCGCCCAATCTTTGTCCGGTTTAGGGCTAATCCGGACAACACTTCTATGGTTTAAACTTCAAACCAGATAAAAGTTTATACAACAATTATACATTTCAAAAGAGTAAAACCTTTAAATCACTCACCTTATGCAAATCAACTTCTTGTAATGCAAAATAAGAAATTCGGTCAATTTCTCACTCTTTTAAATCGCCCAATTTTCTCAAGATGGCAAGAAGAGAAATGTGGAGGCTTCAACCTCCTTTTATACTTTCCAAATAAGGAAGGCGGCTAAACCGCCCCCAATCATGCATCTCAACATTCATGCATCCAATCATGTATATATATATACATATTCATCACCTTATGCATGTATATTTAAATCATGCCTAATCATTTACATAAAAATCTCATACATGCATTCACATTATGCATATAAATTGCATACTCGCATGATCAAATGTAACAATTTATTATGCATTCACGAAATCATTCAACAGATAATCACGTATTCATTACCTTAAGTGATAACCAGGATCCAGTTATCAAACCTATAATGAAAACAAACATAAATATTGAAATTGAAATGGCAAAAGAGAGGATAGAGAATATGTTGATAAGTTTATCTATATCCGAGGTATCTATTCGGTTTCTACTATAATACCTTGTTTTGACTGTATCGCACTATGTATTATTTGATAACCCCCAAAATCTTCTACCTTTCGTTTAAATAGAATTTAAAATGGAGAAATTCGAAAGCTATATAGGGCTAGATAGATCTCAACAACACTACTTHTTATATCCACTTATCTTTCAGGAGTATATTTATGTACTTGCTCATGATCATAGTTTAAATAGATCAATTTTGTTGGAAAATGCAGGTTATGATAATAAATCTAGCTTACTAATTGTGAAACGTTTAATCASTCGAATGTATCAACAGAATCATTTGATTCGTTTTGTAAATGGAAATAATTCTACCAAAGGGGATTCTATTACAGGACTAGCTTCTGGTACATCTATTACAATTTTCACTACCTAATAACCAATTTGGTCCCGAGATAAAAAAATAACCAGTTACACCAAAAGATGTAGTTAATACACCTGTAATACAAGTTAATTCGCGAGGTTTTTTAAATCTACCAGTAAGATATACACGAAATACATGTTGGATCATCATTAGGACCATCATACTTGTCGACCATCGATGAACTGATCGGATTAACCAACCAAAATTAGCTTCAATCATTATGTATTAAACAGAAGCAAAAGCATCAGTAACGGTAGGACGATAGTAAAAGGTCATAGCAAATCCTGTAGCCACTTGAACTAAAAAAAATAAGTAAGCGTAATTCCCCCTAGACAATAAAGTATGTTTACATGGGGCGGAACATATTTACTAGTTATACCATCCGCAATCGCCTGAATCTCGAGACGCTCTTCAAACCAATCATAGACTTTATTAAGATAGACGTGATCCCCCTTCCGAGAACCGTATATGAGTTTTAGACCTCATCGTGTAAAAGTCTAAGTAAGAAGCCTCTTACTCTAGTCTGTAGGACTTAGTCTATTGAAGCTGTCTTGAATAAGAGCTCTCATGCAGAAGAGATCAAGAGATAGAGCTCTTACTCAAAGAGCCAAGCGTCTCACATACAGAGCCCGCGCTCTATTCCATGGAAGATCAAGCCTTAAGCGCCAAAAAGGTTAGGTGCTTGATACAGAGCTACACTCCAGACACAGAGCCTCTACATAGTACATGCAGAGCCTTTGAGTCTCCTACCTCCATGGAAAATGTTAATCCAAGATCTCTCAATATGACACGAAGATTTATATTTATGGAACCTAAATCTATCGTATGAAAGAAGAATAGTGAAGAACAGGTTAAAGAATATTCAAGAGAATATGAAGCTTCAAAGATTTTCACTATAATAACTTTGACGAGAAGAAAAGTAATTATTTACAAGGCATGATAGCTATTTATACTAGCAATCTAGTCTAAGAGATAACAATCTAGTGAAAATATATCTATGAGATATTATAGGGATAATATATCTATCAAGGATTTAGGAGTTATCTCTAACTACCTTGTGTAACCGATTCCAGCTGTTGATAAGTCATCTCAGCTGTCCTCTAGGTAGTATGTTCAACCAGGAGTCTTTACATATCTTCTTTGTTTAGATGTCTTTGATTGAACTCTTGTAGAATCTTCTAAGTGAAAATAACTAGAGGGGTGATGGATATGCATTGTTCATGCGCACCTATGGACCATTCATTGCATCTCTGGTTTGCCTTGAGCACTTATGTCTTTTCTAGCTCTTCTTCCATCGGTCCTCTGAACTTCCAAACTTGTACATTTTTTATTACTTTTACAACAAGAATTATGGGGTCTAACAATCTCCCCCTAAGTAATGTAGAAAAAACAATGACTAGTCTAAGAAACATAAATGAATGTAATGAACAAAGACTAATCTAGTGAAAACATCTTTTTACCAAAAGTTTTCATTTTCTGAAAATTGGATGGTTTCGTACAATACAGAAGTAAAGGATAGAAAATTTACATCTTAATCATGATCTCCATTGTAGATTTTCCAGAAGCACTTCATCAGTCCTCTATAACGAATGACTGTGGAGATCCCATGAATCAACTCTTGTCCCTCCTTCCTTGGCACATGATCTCTGACCAATCTTTCTCGTATGACCTTCTGAACCATTCAAGTGTATCTGTTGAATACTTGAAGGCCTCAGTTAGTATCAAAATTTCTTTGCCTTATACCCGTTCTTGAAGACCAAGCCAAATTCTGGTTGAGTTAAGACTGAAGAAGAACGTGTCTCCTGCAATCCAGGGAAATCTTTATTTGGAGCCTTGCAGGATAGTCTATCGATGCCAAGTTCCAGAGCTATTTGGAAGTCATTCTTCACTCTGAAATTTACAAGGGTCCCCATCGCCTCTATGATCGCTCGATTCGCCATCCCGTACCGTATCCCTAGATCTTGATGATGACTTGTGTGGCCATACAAGTCAATCAAGTCCCATCGATTGAGATTGATGAGATCATTATCGTTGAAGACGTAGATCATCCTATGTACACGTTCCACGATGTACTCGATGTACTTGATGGTTGTGTTTACGAATGTTCGCATCTTGATGTCGTGGACCGTTTTGATTCCATCATTTGAGAAGACGTCATGTGGTATTGATGTCGTCTTTCTCACGAATCTATGTCGAAGCAAGTCCATCGATTCAGATGATAGGTTGGGAGGATTGAGAACAATTTTCTCATCACGATCATGGTAGAGGTATTGATGGATGTTTTTCATCATGACAGGTTCTATTGGTGGAACTGGTGGACGTCTTCTTAGGGTCTCCATCTGATCTACAATTTCATGCACTCGATCGACGGTTGGAGGTTGCCTTGAGGAGGAGGGTATATCTGCAAGCACCGTTTGGGTAGGTTGGCTAATGAGTGGTTCTGTTTGGCTAAGAGGTAGTTCTGGTTGGCTTTGAGTGGGTTCTGGTTGGGATATATGTTGTTCTGGTTGGGATGAGGTTTTTGGTTGAGGGTTTGTGGGTTTTGGTTGTATGGGTGTGGGTTTTGGCTGTATAAGAGTGGGTTCTGGTTGTTTTGGTGATGAAGGTGGTGTTGGTAATAGGGTAAAGGGAATAACTGGTTCTGGTGAGGTAGAGGGTGGTTGGTCAGAAGGTGATGAAGAACTCACCAAAATTAGTGAGGACTCATTGGCTGGTGGTGATGGGTTTATGGTGCTTGCAGTTGGTTGAGGAGATTCATCAATATCTACAGAGGGAACCTATACATTATGTACATCATCAGAGGGCTGAGCCTCTGGTTCCCTCGCCTCATTTCCATCAATTGGCTGGGTGGTTGGTTCTTGAGCTTGTGGTGGTGGTAGTGCTACAGTTTCCATTGGGGCGATGGAAGGATTCTCCTCGTCATGAGGATTATGACCATTATCATCTTGGTCTGGTTCATCATGTCTCGACCTTTTGAGAGGCCGGCTGGTGGAACACGAGGCATGGTTCCTCTTCTTCTTTTTGAGCCTTAGCGACTCAACATATTTTCTGATCGATTCTTTCTTTCGTGTATTTTCCATCGAGAGGAGGAGAGAGTTGGTGCACTCTTGTTGTTGATCAAGAATCTTCTTGAGGGCATTGGTTGGCTTGGCAGCTCTGGAAGCGAACTTGGCACTGATCTCGTTGAAGTTGGAGACCAATGCCTTAGTAAGAGAGCGGAGGTCGGCCCGCATGACCACGTCTTGGGGGGTGGATGTGGAGGTAGGGGTGGTATGGTGATGGAAGTGATGAGGGTTCGTACCTTTGCAGCAAATGAGGTAAAGGCTTCATCGGGGGTCAGTGCTGCAGAGGGAGGTGGAGGGGGGGCTGTTTGTGGTATACTGGCTATTATAGTGGTAGGTAGGGAGGCGATGGAATTGGAGATATTGGTGACTTGGGTGATAAGGTTGGCGATGGAAGCATCGGTTGCAGTTATTTGTGCCGAGAGGGCGGCTAGGGATGCGTTGATGGAGTCATGTCTGGTGGTCATGAGGTTAGTGTGGAAGTTATGTTGCTGGACCACCGGATGCTGGAAAGACTGGATTTTAGTTGTATTGTCCCTCGATTGAGCTTCAAGGGACGCGAGGGATTGCTGAATCGATGAAAGGTCAATGGTAGGGGTGGATTCAGCAATCCTCTCTATGTTGAGTTTATGGTCATCCAAGGACCGCTAAATCGAGTCAGCAAAGGCCTGGAACTTGGCCTTTATGACCAACTCTTCAATGGGGGTAACCCTTACAACAACGGATGTTGTAGGTTGAGCTCTGTTCCTGAGGCGCCTCCATTGATGCCTGTGGGAGAGGGAGGAAAGGGAGGACTTCCATCTTGTCCTTGATAGCCCTCAAGAGAAAAACTATCTCGAGATGTTGCTACACGTGCCTCTTCCTCATCGGATTCAGAGTCCGATGAGGAGAAGTACGTGTGTTTCCCCGTCGATAGACCAAGTATCAAGGGGGTGCATGCATGAAAGGGCGATCCCTCTGAATGATCGATGGGTATTTCAAAGTCAGAAGCAATGAATGCTTTTGTGTGTGAGGGGAGTGTCGATCCCTAAGGAGAAGTGGCTCTTATATCTTCATCACCTTTCTGTTGGGAGAGAGGTAATGGATAATGGGGTTCTTCGGCTATGTCATCTCCAGAGACCCGATGAATGGCCTCTGGATAGCTTGCTTGGGTAGGGATTGGGCTGGGAGGTCCTTGTTCAATATCCCTTTAGACTTGGTTGCCAGGGATAGTAGATGTGGTTGCCCAGGGTTGTGGTTGGGGAGATGGAACAGAAGTGGGCATAGAGCCAGGGACGTAGGAGGACTGTCATCATCAGATTCATCATCCGATGAAGTCCTCTCACCTTGAGATCCCTCGCTTGTGTCTTGGGAGGGCTCTATATGCTCTGGGGTAGTTGGTTGCGGTTGTTGGACCAGCATAGAGCTTTCATATGACCTATGGGTAGCAGAGGTGTCTAGTATGACACTAAGCATGGCCCTTGACAAAGGCCTCTCTGCGGGGTAACCATCTTTGGAGATTGTGGGGCGATGACCATTCATAACATATTGAGGGGTGAATGGTGCATCGCATGGCAACTTGTGCACTTTCATCACATCCTTGATGAAGAGAGAAAGGAAACGAGGAAAGAGCACAGATGTGACCTGCTTCCCTGCGGCCATTAGCTTATTCTTCTTAACCACGGCGGCGTGGATCTCGTTGTAGATCAAGAGAGCATAGTCCAGAGGCAATTTGAAGAAAAGACCATACATGATGGTCATAATGTTGATGTTGCCCTGGTCCATGCTCCCTAGTTTGCATGTGAGAGCTCTGTTGAGAACCCTAAAGAATACGTTCCACATGGGTGGAAGGTATTGTTGCTTGAAGTTGGAGGCGTTCCGGACCTTGCGGTTGTATCCCAACATCTGTATGAAATGTAGAATGTTATGGCTCGTCGGTGGGTCCTCGGCGCAATCCCGAGCTCTGGTCGAGTAGTAATGAAAAGGTCCCTGGAGATCTTCGTGCTAGAAATCTTGATCGAGCAAACCATGTCATTGGAGACATCAATGTCGCCCATGATGCCACGGTTTTCCAGGTAGAAATCACATGTTTGCCAGTACTGCTGAATATACGTACAATCGACGGTATGCGCCAGTCGATTGTACGTGGCTGTCTTGGTTGTTTGATTCGTGTGAGATGGAGGACACCATTGTTGCAAGATCGTAAGTTACAGTTTTGAGTTGCAGGTTTTTGTTCATGAGAGAGTTGTAGGTGTAAAGGGTAATCTGCTTCTGGAAGAAGGATTTATATAGTGAGAGGGAGGAGAGAGGTTGGAAAAATAATAAAAAAAATAATAAGAAGAGGTAATGATGGTGGTGACGTTTGGGTAAAAAGGTGAAAAGATTTGTGATCGTGAGCCGTAAATACAGCTCACGATCATAATGGGGTAGGGACACGTGTCAATGTGGGTCTGAAGGAAGGGTAATATGAAGGGTTTCTAGGGAACATGCTTTTGTATTGTCAGGCGCGTGGAAGGGTGACGTTTGGGGTATTTAGGGATAATTATTAAAAAATAATAATTATCCCAAAGGATAACTCTCAAGAAAATAATCCCAAAAAAAATATTTAAACTTAAAATTCCATCTAATTAGAAGATAAATAGTAATTACGAAGTTTTGGTCTTCTAAAAACCATGTTGTATACTTTTTAGTCACAAAAGCTGCAATTTTGTATAATCTTGAAAGGTTTTCAATTAGAGATGGGTTTTTGGGAGAAAATGATTTTGTCATGGAACCAGAGGGGGTCTGGTTGGTCATGACTAATGATGGGGAACCAGAAGGGCTCTGGTCGGGTGTGATGAACAAGTTTATCATGGGAATGTTGGGTTTTGATGGGATAGAGGCTCTGCATAGACGAACCAGAGGCTCTGGGTCATCATATTGAACCCTTGGAATAATAATATACCCTTTAAGAGGAACTAGAGGGGCTCTGGTTGAATGGAAGGGGTGAAGTTACTCCATAATATAGCATTTTTGGGATCCCGAGACTCTAGATAATGGAACCAGAGGCTCTGGTTGTGAAAATGCAAGTAAAAAGGACCAAGGTATGGAACCAGAGGGTCTCTGGTTGACTTGAGATGCACAATCAGAGGGATGATAGGTTCATTTTGAATCCTTAAGGGTTGATGGTATATGCATGACTCCCCCTCAAATGATGCAAGGGGATGTGGAATTAGTAAAAACTCCCCCTAGAACCAATAGGGGAGAAAATATAGGGTGACCAGAAGCTCTGGTCTATACAACCAGAGGCTCTGGTTGTGAAGGATGGTTTAAAAACAATGAATAATGATGAGGAAGGAGTGTCTATCGGACAAGAGGGTCTCTTGTTCCAAAGACTTAGAATCCAGAGGCTCTGGTCTTTAGAACCAGAAGCTCTGGTTGCATGAAACATAAAATTCAAGGGAAATGCAAGTTAAATGATAACTAATGAGGACCAACTTGGAATCCAGAGGCTCTGGTCTTTGGAACCAGAGGCTCTAGTTGCACGATGAATGTAAAACTAAGGAAAATGCATGACCTAAAGAACAAACGGAGACCAAGTTGGACCAGAAGGGCTCTGGTCTCAAAGACTTGGAATCCAGAGGCTCTGGTTGTAAAGGGGGGTACTTAGTGAAAAACACCAAGTACCTTCTTTGGACCAGAGGGGCTCTGGTTCCAAAGAGTGAAATTTTGGCCAAATATAAACAAGTCCTTCCAATGATCCAGAGGCTCTGGTCTTTAGAACCAGATGTTCTGGATTAGAGTACTTGGTTATGAGGGCAATTCAAATATATCACTTTTGGCATAACCTTGAGATATTGAGAATCTCTGGTTTGAAAGGATGATTTGCCTTAAGTAGTGAGATTCAGCATACCCATCTTGCTGACAAGAAACATGAATTTTTTTCTCATCTAGTGCTTTTGTAAAAAGGTCAGCAAGTTGAATCTCTGTAGGAACAAAATACATATCTATTGTCCCCTTTTCTACATGATCTTTAAGAAAATGATATCTAATATCAATGTGCTTGGTCTTGGAGTGCTGCACAGGATTTGCAGAAATGGCTATGGCACTTTTGGAGTCACAGAGGATAGGGAACTTTTCATATTGAAACCCATAATCCTTCAAATAGGTTTTCATCCAGAGCACTTATGAACAACAAGTAGCAGCAACAAAAAATTCTGATCCTGCTGTAGAAGTTGAGACATAATTATGTTTTCTGGATGTCCAACTCACCAGCTTGTCCCCTAAAAGTTGGCAGCTTCAAGACGTACTCTTCCTATCAAGCTTGCAACCAGCATGATCTGCATCTGTATAGGCTATTAGATTAAAGTGTAACACCCCCAAACACCATATTTGCATATAATACATATTTCATTACATAGAAATATAGTTTACATTACAAGGTCCCACTAGTACAAGGATTCTTATATGTACAAAAATCTACACATGAAAAATTCCAAAACAAATCTTGTACTAACACATGTAATACAACATGTAACTTCAAAATAAATCATCAAAAGCAGACCCTCAAATGCAGATAATAGGTTAGGAAAATAATCATATTTCCCCTTTCCCTTTAATATCCCTGGACCCCGCTAGTCCTGCATTGCATAATTTTAAAACAGAAAATGAGGGTTAGACCTGAAGGGTGTAGTGAGAAAATCCCTTCTTTGCAAATATAGGGTGATAAACACCAAAATATAATAAAGTAATTTTGCTCAGAAATATTTGTAATACAATCCAATGATGCAATTCTCAATGATATATATATAAAAGAATAAACTCATGAACCTCAGTTCTAGTACTAAAACACATCTGCTTAAAAATTCAACAATCTCCATATGAAACAATATTGTAACCAAAGATTCTTTGAATCATTAGACCATTCTTTTATAAATATTAACGGAAAGGTTTAAGGCAATACCACATATGACAATTCCTCCCTTATTCCAAGTACACCTCTCCTTGATATGCCACCCTTATTCCTCCTACCAAAACAGGGTTACTTATCAGAACAGACAAAAGTCACCACGTCGGAAAGTACCCATTCGCAGTTCCAAGTCAGAACAGACAATAGTCACCATGTATGGGGGAACTACCACTTAAAACAAGTTTCATACCAAAACAGACTTACGTCACCACGCTTGGTAGAAACCGTTTGATAAAATCCACTTCCATACCAAAACAGACTTACGTCATCACGCTTGGTAGGAACATATCCTTTTATTTAAAAAGATCTAAAATACCCCATTTATAAATCCATAATTAAACCCAATAATAAACATATTTAAATTATTTAAATGTCTTAGAATATTAAACACTTAAAATTATCAAATATAAGTTATCCGGACAAGTTATCTGGATATACAATCCAGACAACACTTGTCTCTTTTGTCCGATTTACTAATCCGGACAACCGATAGTCGAGTTAAGGCTAAATCTCATGACTATGTCCGATTTAAAACAATCCGGACAACACATGATCGGTTTAAGACTAAACCGCTCAATACGTGATCG
Organism: Cynara cardunculus var. scolymus; assembly: GCF_001531365.2. Classification (NCBI taxonomy): domain Eukaryota; kingdom Viridiplantae; phylum Streptophyta; class Magnoliopsida; order Asterales; family Asteraceae; genus Cynara; species Cynara cardunculus. The sequence continues at coordinate 54,015 of NW_020201318.1, read as the reverse complement.
GTTTACAGCTAATCCGCACGACCCTTAGGTGATTTAAGGCTAAACCGCACAATGCTTGGTTGTATTCATACTTCTCCATTCAAAACCCTTGACCGGTTTACATATTTCAAAATTCTCACTAACACCCTAAATCGCACAACACATAAGCGATTTATGAATAAATCGGATGACTCTTATTCGGTTTAAGAATAATCCGGACATGCTTTGTCTGATTTAAATTTAATCCGGTCACCCTTTGTCCTGATAAAACCCTTAATTGAATAACTGATTTCTTTTCAATTTATATGCAACATTCAATAAAAACTAGTACAAATTTTATACAAAAAGGTTTAGAAATCACTCACCTTTAAAACAAAAATTCAGATTTTGAAGAAGAAGATGAATGCAAGACCAACTTGATTCAACACTTGAATCTCCGGACAATACCTTTCTCTAATTCTCTCAATTCCCAAAATAATGCAAGAAGTTTGACTGAAAACCTAGCCTTTTATTTATACTTTCTAATTATAGAAAGTCAGCTATTATTCCCATATTCATGCATACCTATATTACTGCCCCAAATATGCATATCATGATTCCATGCACACACATGCATATGCATATTTTATATATATATATATATATATACATAACACACATATATGTACATATATATTTTATCATATTATGCATATATCCCTATGCATAAAATACACATACTCAAATATTAAATTCACGTAAGCATGTATCCATATAAACAATTAATTCGCATAATAATTACAATAGGTAATAACCAGAACCCGGTTATCACATTATCCACCCCTTCAAAAGAATTCTGTCCTGGAATTCCTTTAATTAAATAGCCATGGATAATCTGCTCTCATTTCTGACTCCAGTTCTCAAGTTGCCTCTGGTCCTTTGTGAAACTTCCACTGTACTTTGACCAAACTGATTTCTTTGTTTAGTGTTTCTGGTGTTTCTACAAAGTTCAACTTGCTGTCCAATTTGACCTCTGGTAGCGGTACAGTGAGGCTCGGATCAGCTAAACATTTTTGCAAATTCGATACATGAAAAGTGTTGTGAATCAAACTAAGCTCTTCTGGTAGCTCTAACTGGTACGCCACTGGCCCGATTCGTTTACATATTCTAAACGGCCCAACATACCTCGGACTGATCTTACCCTTCTTCCCAAATCTGATGACACCCTTCCATAGCGAAACTTTCAACATCACAAAATCACCTACACAAAATTCAATCGGCTTTCGACGATTATCAGCATAACTTTTCTGGCGATCTTGTGTTGTTCTGATTCTTTCTCGAATCTGTTCAATATTGTCTGAAGTTTCTTGAACAATTTCAGGACCCGTTAACTGCCTCTCACCCACTCCGTTCCAACACAACGGCGTTCTACATTTACGTCTATACAATACTTCATATGGTGTCGCTTGGATGCTGGAATGATAACTGTTGTTATACGCAAACTCTATTAGTGGCAAATGATTTTCACACGATCCCCCGAAATCAATGATGGCAGCTTCTCAACATATCTTCAAGAGTCTGGATAGTTCTCTCACTTTTCCCGTCTGTTTGTGGATGATATGTTGTACTTAACCGAATTTCAGACCCTAGAGTTTTCTGCAAACTTTCCCAAAACTTCGAGGTGAAACGGCTATCTCTATTAGAAACAATAGACAGTGGAACACCGTGCCTAGTTATAATTTCTTTGATGTAAACCTGAGCCAGCTTCTCTAAAGAGAAATTTTCTCTTATAGCTAGAAAATACGCAGATTTAGACAGACGATCAACAATTACCCAAATCGCGCCATACCCCTTTGGAGTTCGAGGCAACTTCACGACGAAATCCATTATAATGTGATCCCATTTTCATACAGGTATCTCTAAAGATTGAAGACTTCCATACGGCTTCTGTTGTTCAATCTTAACCTGTAATCATGTCAGACACTGTTCCACATATCTAGCTATGTCTCTCTTCAATCCGGGCCACCAATAAAAAGGTGTTAAATCTTTATACATCTTATTGGCGCCTGGATGAATAGAGTATCGGGACTTATGGCTTTCATTTAATATAGTGTTTCGGATATCTCCAAAACATGGTACCCAAATTCGCCCTTGAAAGCACATTAGTCCTTCATCATTCTGTTCCAAGGTTGAAATCATCTTACCCAACTTTTCTACCTTAACAAATTCTTCTTTCATAGCTTCTTGTTGACACCTCTGAATTTTCTTACGAATGTCAGGGATCAAATTTATTCTTATTGCTACAGCTTTAATAGTTCCACTCTTTTCTTTTCTGCTTAAAGCGTCCGCCACCACGTTAGCTTTTCCCGGGTGGTAGAGGATTTCACAATCATAGCCATTGACCAGTTCAATCCACCAACGTTGTCGCATATTTAATTCTTTTTGACTGAACAAATGTTGTAAACTTTTATGATCAGTATAAATCTGACATTTTGTTCCCAGAAGAAAATGTCTCCAAATCTTCAGAGCAAACACCACTGCAGCTAATTCCATGTCATGGGTTGGATATTGTTTCTCATGATCTTTTAATTGTCTTGATGCATAAGAAATCACTTTTCCTCTCTGCATCAGAGCACATTCTAACCCTACTTTTGAAGCATTGTTGTAGACCACAAAGTCTTCAGATCTATCTGGTAGAGTCAATACCGGCACACTACACAGGTGATCCTTTAATAGTTGGAAAGCTTCTTGCTGTTCTTTTTCCCACTGAAACTTAATATTTTTCCGAGTCAATTTGGTCAATGGCACGGCTATCTTAGAAAAGTCCTRAATGAACTTACGGTAGTAGCCTGCCAGTCCCAAAAAGCTTCGGACTTCAGAAGGAGTCTTTGGAGCTTCCCATTTTTCAACTGCTTCTATTTTTGTTGGATCTACTTGTACCCCTGCTTCTGAGATAATGTGACCCAAGAATTAAACTTCCCTTAACCAGAACTCACACTTGGACAATTTGGCATATAGCTTCTCTCTTTTTTACCATTCCAGTATCAAACAAAGATGTTCCGCATGTTCTTCTTTGGTTTTAGAGTACATAAGAATATCATCGATAAATATAATGACAAATTTATAAAGGTATTCTTTACATACCCTATTCATTAAATCCATAAAAGTTGCGGGCACATTAGTTAAGCCGAATGGCATAACTAGAAATTCATGATGCCCATATGTGGTTCGAAAAGTTGATGTAGCAACGCTGACATTAAGCTGATGATACCCTGACTTCAAATCGATTTTGGAGAAATAACTTGCTCCTACCAGTTGATCAAACAAGTCATCAATTCTTGGCAGAGGATACTTGTCCTTGATGGTCAATTTATTCAATTCTCGATAGTCTATACACGTTCGCATAAATCCATCTTTCTTCTTGACAAACATGACCGGAGCACCCCAAGGTGAAGTGCTGGGTCTAATGAATCCTTTATCAGTCAGATCCTTCAACTAAGTAACCAACTCTTTCAATTCCAAAGGAACCAATCTATATGGTGCCTTGGCCACTGGTGCTGCCCCAGGTATAAGATCAATCCGAAATTCAATGACTCGATCTGGCGGTAACCCAAAAAAATCCACTGGAAAGACTTTCGGGTATTCATTAATGATTGGAATCAATTCTTGTTTCCCTTTTTCTTTCTTTGCATCAATAACAAATGCTAAACACCCCTGAAATCCCTTCCGAATAGACTTTCGGGCTTTTATTACAGATAGTAAACTTGTATGATGATCCTGACTATCACTATAAATAATAACTGTTCCTTGATCTGGCAGAGTAATTCTAATCATCTTCTTATTAAAAATAATTTTGGCCTGATGCTTTGCCAACCAGTCCATACCCACCACTATATCAAACTATTTCATCGGCATAGGGAACAGTCGAATCGGTAACTCACACCCCTCAATAATAATAACACAATTATTGAATACTCTAGTAACAGATTCTTGACTACTAGTAGTGTCAACTACTAATTCGTCATCAAGTAGCACAGAATTCAAACATGCAGATTGAGCAAATGATGGTGATACAAATGAAAATTTTGCACCAGAATCAAACAACACCTTAGCATGTATAGAATTCTGAAGAAAAGTACCTGTTACTACATCTGGGGTTGCTTCTGCCTCGTTCTTTGTCATTTGAAACGATCTACCTTTGGCTCCACTCTGGCCTCCCCTTGGTGCACTAGGTCTTCCACGAATACTGGGAGCATTTCCTCCCATTGTCAAATGAGGAGCTCTCAATTGTGGACAATTTGGTCGGATATGGTCAAGTGAATTGCACTGAAAACATCTTTTGGGTGTAGTGCAGTCCCTTGACAAATGCCCTGTCTCCCCACAACGATAACATCTCTTTGGTTCAGAGGGACAACTTCCCTGGTGTATCCGCTGACACTACGGGCAGGTTCTAACAAGAGGTGGGTGAGGAGCATGGTTATCTGTTTTAATAAATTTAGGTCTTCGAAAACTGACTGAAGACCCCTCCCACTTTATTTTCTCAACAAATTTCTTTTCACCTTGCCGATTCTTATTTCTTTTAGTAACTTCGGCAGCATTGACGGTTAAAGAGAAAGTTTCAAGGTTAATAGTTATCACGAACTCCCGAATAGAAAGTTTCAAACCCCAAATATACATTTCTACCTTTCGGGATTCTGAAGATACGTAATGTTCAGCAAAACGAGAAAACTCAATATATTTCTCGGTATAATCCCGCACAGATCTATTCCCTTGTTCTAGTTTCAGAAAATCCTCCTCCATCTGTCTTACTGCTGTAATAGGACAAAATTATGTTTTGAATTTATTCACAAATTCTTCCCAAGACATGGTCTGTAGTATATTCGGTTGAGGATTCCACATCCAACCAATATAAGGCATTAGATTTAAGCATAGACACTGCAAATCTAACCTTATTTTCTTCAGAACATCTACTGGTGTTGAATACCGATTCAATCTCTTTTATCCAGCACATTGCTTTTACTGGATCACTTTCCCCTGAAAAAGTTAGAGGTTTACACGTCAGAAACATCTTTATATCCCCTCCCTGACTGTTACTGCCTGCTGAGGGAGCTGGAGGATTAATTCCAACTCGCTCGGTTTCTATTCTAGCTGGCAGTCCCATAATGGATATCAGAGTTTCCCTCAATTTTCCCATTTCTTCTGCCAGATCGTTCCTTGTTATAAACTCTAATTGTTGCCTCTGTTCTTGTTGAGCATTCCCAGAAATAGATTCCCCTTGATCAGGGCGAATCTCGGCATGACTCCTCTCAGGAATCTGACTTCTTCCTCGACCTCTACCCCTACCCCTTCCACGACCTCTACTCCTTGAAGCATAGGTTGGTGGATTAACGGGAGATTCCTCCCTTTCTTCAGATTCAGGGCGGGAAATTCTCTATGATCTTCGTGATCGGCTAGACATCTGCAGATATTTTAGTATTATATATATCACGTATTCACATTCCCAAATATAATATGGTGTCCGAGTATAGGTATGTACCTATAAATTCATAATTACATTGGCCATTTGTAATTCGAATTCACCTTACATACTGCCCTCTTTAACCCATTATAATTTATTCCCAGTGATACTAATTATGTCCGAGACTCTTAGCATGCAAATGACAGTTTAAGTCTAGGTATCATGCTTTGAATACCTAAATCTCTTAAACTAAGGCTCTGATACCACTTCTGTAACACCCCCAAACACCACATTTGCATATAACACATATTTCATTACAAAGAAGTATAGTTTACATTACAAGGTCCCACTAGTACAAGGATTCTTATATGTACAAAAATCTACACATGAAAAATTCCAAAACAAATCATGTACTAACACGTGTAATACAACATGTAACTTCAAAATAAACCATCAAAAGCAGATCCTCAAATGCAGATAATAGGTTAGGAAAATAATCACATTTTCCCTTTCCTTTTAATATCCCTGGACCCCGCAATTCCTGCATTGCATAATTTTAAAACAAAAAATGAGGGTTAGACCTTAAGGGTCTAGTGAGAAAATCTCTTCTTTGCAAATGCAGGGTGATAAACACCAAAATATAATAAAGTAATTTTGCTCAGAAATATTTGTAATACAATCCAATGATGCAGTTCTCAATAATATATATAAAAGAATAAACTCACGAACCTCAGTTCTAGTACTAAAACACATCTGCTTAAAAATTCAACATTCTCAGTATGAAACAATATTGTAACCAAAGATTCTTTGAATCATTAGGCCATTCTTTTATAAATATTAACAGAAAGGTTTAAGGCAATACTTGCCCTTTATGACAAACCATTTTCCCCTTTTCTCAATAACATCTACATTAATATTTCTAATAAGAATAATATCTTTAATTCATCATGTCACAAAGAACTGATGATTCAAAGTTATTAAATCCAATTAGTAACAATAATAAGAGTTATAATAATATCCACATATGACAATGCCTTCCTTATTCCAATTACACCTCTCCTTGATATGCCACTCTTATTCCTCCTACAAAAACAGGGTTACTTATCAGAACAAACAAAAGTCATCACGTCTGAAAGTACCCATTCCCAGTTCCAAGCCAGAACAGACAATAGTCACCATGTCTGGGGGAACTACCACTTAAAACAAGTTTCATACCAAAACAGACTTACGTCACCACGCTTGGTAGAAACCATTTTATAAAATCCACTTCCATACCAAAACAGACTTACGTCACCACGCTTGGTAGGAAGGTTTCCCAAAATATAGTTTCATACTAAAACAGACTTTCGTCACCACGCTTGGTAGGAAGGTTTCCCAAAATATATTTTCGTACCAAAACAGACTTACGTCACCACACTTGGTAGAAACATTTCTCAAAAATCCCGTTCCAAACCAAAACCGATTTATGTCACCACGCTTGGTAGGAACATATCATTTTACTTAAAAAGATATAAAGTACCCCTTTTATAAATCCATAATTAAACCCAATAATAAACATATTTAAATTATTTAAATATCTTAGAATATTAAACACTTAAAATTATCAAATATTAGTTATCCGGACAAGTTATCTGGATATACAATCCGGACAACACTTGTCCCTTTTGTCCGATTTACTAATCCTGACAACCCATAGTCGAGTTAAGGCTACATCTCATGACTATGTCTGAGTTAAAACAATCCGGACAACACATGATCGGTTTAAGACTAAACCGCTCAATACGTGATTGGTTTACAGCTAATCTGCACGACCGTTAGGCGATTTATGGCTAAACCGCACAATGTTTGGCTGTATTCATACTTCTCCATTCAAAACCTTTGATCGGTTTACTTATTTCAAAATTCTCATTAACACCCTAATTCACACAACATTTATGCGATTTATGAATAAATCGGATGACTCTTATTCGGTTTAAGAATAATCCGAACAAGCTTTGTCAAATTTAAATTTAATCCGGTCACCCTTTATCTGGATAAAACCCTTAATTGAATAACTGATTTCTTTTCAATTTAAATGCAACATTCAATAAAAACTAGTACAAATTTTATACAAAGATGTTTAGAAATCACTCACCTTTAAAACACAAATTCAGATTTTGAAGAAGAAGATGAATGCAAGACCAACTTGATTCAACACTTGAATCTCCGGACAATTCCTCTCTCTAATTCTCTCAATTCCCAAAATAATGCAAGAAGTTTGACTGAAAACCTAGCCTTCTATTTATACTTTCTAATTATAGAAAGTTGGCTACTATTCCCATATTTATGCATACCTATATTACTGCCCCAAATATGCATATCATTATTCCATGCACACACATGCATATGCATATTATATATATACACATAACACACATATATGTATATATATATATATATATATTTTATCATATTATGCATTTTTCTTATGTATCAATTCCGAATGAATCATCCTTTCCACGGAGGCAAATCTTTGCCAAAATGCATTCATTTCCTCTGCATTGACGCAATCTACAATACTATCGGAGCTACTTTTTTATGTCTCCCCATTCATTAGATAGAGAAGATGACCAAGTGCATAAAATACACATACTCACATATTAAATTCACGTAAGCATGTATCCATATAAAAATTAATTCACATAATAAATACCTTGGGTAATAACCAGAACCTGGTTATCACATAAAGCCAAAGTTCATTGGATAGCAGTGTCCCAATGAAGGGGTGCCCTTAAGGTATCTAAAGATCCTCTTGACTATAGAGAGATTAGATTCTTTAGGATTAGCTTGATATCTTGCAGAAAGACAAGTAGCAAACATAATATCTGGCCTACTAGCTGTTAGATACAGGAGTGATCCAATCATGCCTTTGTAGGTTGTTACATCTACAGCTTTGCCTGATGGATCAGAAAACAACTTAGCTCCTGTAGCCATGGGAGTTCTCATCGATGACGAATTTGAAAGGTTATATTTCTTAAGAAGGTCGGTCACATATTTGGACTGATTGATGAAAATTCTTTCTAAAGTTTGTTTTATTTGAAGACCAAGGAAGAAACTTAGTTCTCCCATCATACTCATTTCAAATTTACTTTTCATCAATTCCGAGAATTTTTCATAAAATTTGGAGTTAGTAGAACAAAATATGATGTCATCCACGTATATTTGGACATGTAAAATATCACCTTTATGCCTTTTAAGAAAGAGGGTAAGGTCGATGGTACCTTTTTCAAATCCATTGGCTATGAGAAACGTGGAGAGTGTTTCATACCAGGCCCTGGGTGCTTGCTTGAGCCCATAGAGAGCTTTGTCTAGAAAATATACATAGTCTGGATGTTTAGGATTTTCGAACCCAGGAAGCTGCTGCACATAGACTTCCTTTTGGAGTTTGCCATTGAGGAAGGCAGACTTGACGTCCATCTGATAGTCCTTGAAACCTTTGTATGTTGTATAAGCGAGGAATATTCTGATAGCTTCAAGCCTAGCAATGGGAGCAAAGATTTCATCGTAGTCTATCCCTTCTTCTTGGCAGTAGCCCTTGGCAACAAGCCTAGCTTTGTTTCGGATAACAACGCCATCTTCATCCTTCTTGTTTCAAAAGACCCATTTAGTCCCAATAGCCGTTTTTCCTTTAGGTAGGGGCATGAGGGACCAAACTTTGTTCCGCTAAAACTGGAGTAGCTCTTCTTGCATGGCGTCTATCCAGTTTGGATCTTGTAGGGCTTCCGAAATTTTCTTCGGTTCAATCATGCTTAGAAATTTTGCGAATAGCCATTCATTGGTAGTTGTGGATCTCGTCATGATAGTGGATGATGGATCACAATTAATGTGGTGATGAGGATGGTCTTTTCACCACTTGGTGCAAGATTGAGGTTCTTGAGCAACAGGATGCAGTTCTTCATTGACTGATGGAACTGCTTGTTCCCCCTCAAAGAAATCATCTCAAGAGTGATGCTCTGGTTCTAAAGACATAGAAGAAGTAGATGGTGAAGTAACATGAGTTTTAGATAAAGTTGTACCTTCAGTATTGGAGATCTCATGTGTTTCATCGGCTCTGGAAGGTAATTTTTCATTGTGCGCTTGTCCAGAGTCTGCTTCTTCTTCAAAGAGGTCTTCAAATAATTGAGCCAACTCCGATTCATTGGGTTTGCATAGAGATGAATCAGAGGCTCCTTGTTTATACAGAGTTCTGAACTGTTGTGTCCAGAAGTCATTGGTGATGAATCATCGAAAGACACATTGATGCTTTCTACGACGATCTTTGTCCTTCTGATGAATACTTTGTAGGCCTTGGCGGTTTGTGAATAACCCAGGAATATGCCTTCATCGGCCTTTCTTGTCGAAATTGCCAAGATATTTTGTGTCGTTGAATACAAAGCATTTGCATCCAAAGGTATGGAAATATTTGACATTTGGACGTCGTTGGTTGGTGAGTTCATACGGGGTCTTTTGATGCCCCTTGTTGATGATAGAACGATTATGGGTGAAGCAGGCAGTAAAGATTGCTTCAGCCCAGAAGGAAATGGGTAGCTCAAATGAAGCAAGCATGGTCCTTGCTGCTTCTACAAGGGTTCTGTTCCTTCGCTCAACAACTCCATTTTGCTATGGAGTTCTTGCTGCTGAAAAGTTCTAAAAGATACATTTACTAATGAGATATTCATCAATTTTGGTATTCTTGAATTCTGTTCCATTGTCACTTATAACCTTTATAGGTTTGCGTTGTAGAAACACATGGAGCCTTTTCATCACTGTGATGAGGAGGTCAGGAACGTCTGATTTCTTCTTGACGAATTCAACACATGTATATCTTGAGAATTCATCAAAGAGTACGAGGATGTACTTCTTCCTAGAGAGGCTTTGTTTAGAGATTGACCCACAGAGGTCGATGTGGAGCATGTCCAAAGGTTTGGAGCATGAAGTTTCTGACTTGGATTTGTGAGAAGCTCGTTTTAATTTCCCCATCTCACAGGCTGAGCAGAGGTGGTCTTTTTCGAAAATGAGATCAGGAATCCCCTTGACCAACTTCTGTTTGGTTAACTTCTTCAAGACATCAAAATTAGATGAGAGAATTTTTGATTCCATAGCCAATTTTCTTCACTCCTATGGAACACAAGGCAGAGAGTGTCTTGACCCGCAGAAGATTGAAAATCCAGAAGATAGAGATTTCCTTCTCTCTTCGACTTGATGATGGTTTGACCGGGCTTATTCTCGATGATGCAGAAACCTTTGCAAAACCGTACTTCAAGACCTTTGTCGTAGAACTGACTTATGCTTAATAAGTTGTGTTTTAAGCCTTCAACAAAAGCCACCTTTGCGATTGATATGTTCCCTTTTATGAGGGTGCCATATCCCTTGATAGTCCCTTTGCTATTGTCTCCAAAAGTTATAGAGCCTCTAGATTTTTCGATGAATGAGGACAGCTGACTTCTATCATCAGTCATGTGCCTAGAGCAACTGAGTCCATGTACCATGGTTGCACATGTTGGTCCTACAAGACAAATTAAGGGGTTTTAGGTACTCATTTCATTATGGGTCCACGTTTGTTAGTAAGGGATTTGACATCCCCTTTTTCATCAGCTCTCTTGGAATTGGGTTGATTTCCTTTTCCCTTAGCCTTTGAAGGCTTGGGCTTCTTTTTCATTTTTTTCATGAGTCTTAACATATTTATATCTATAGACATTCTCAGGAAAAAAAATGCAGCGATGGTTTAACTTGTGATTCCTCAGATTTTGTAAAAGAGTTCAACACTGTCAAGTGGGAGTTTTTGGATAAGCGCGTTTAACTGATTTCTTTTTATTCAAAGAACTTGAAGTAAAAGCAAAAGGTAAAGGTTCTGTCCTAGTTTGGTTGTTTTTACAAACTTCCTATCTAGTGCAGACTTTTTATTCGAAGGGGCTGGCATGTGTTTTACTTCTTTTCTGAGGAGAGGCTTCTTCCCTTTAGCTGAAGGAGAAGAAAAATGCAGGTTAGAGTTTTCAGAAGCAAGCCACTTCTGTTTCTGTTCAAGAGTAAACTTAATAAATTTTGGATTGAAGGGTCGGGCCTTGTGAAGTTTCTTTGCCAGACTTCACCTTTTCAGCTTTCCCTTTCCTTGGTCTGAAGAATTTTTAGCTTTTATGCATAAGTCTGGAAGGTCAGATTTCATTGGGATTTTCGAAACTTGCGGTGTCTTATCCACAATTATGTCTGGCGATTCACAGATTATTTCATCTTCAGAGTCAGAATCAAGAAAGTCTCTTGCAGATTTCTCAAAGTCATAATTTTCATGAATGTTCTTAGGAGAGTGGGGTTTTGAGGTTGAAGGTTCAGAAGAGTCTTTTGGGAGTTCCATCGCTTCTGATTTCTCAAATGAATTTTCAAGGTTACTTTAATTATTCATCGATCCTTCAGATGATGGTTCCTTACTAAGAATTTTCGTTCCATCGACAGCATTTGTTGATGAACTAGTGGAGTTGATAACCAGAGACTCTGGTTTAACCATAGGGTTTCCATCAGTCTCTTGTTGTGAGGCATCATCCTTTTCATCATAATTCTTACTTGTGCTACACTCATAAACCACATTTTCAGAATCTTCCCTCGAGAAAATGGGTTTTCCATCGACTTTTACTCTTTTGAAAGTAGCTTTGGGTTTTGGAGAAAAGTCGGGTTTTTGAACACACCCAAGTTTAATAGTGGATTCAAGGGTGGATTTCTTGTTCTTGATGAAAGAGTCAAGATCATTGAATCTGATTCCTTGGAAATCGGTTTGGCCATTTAATTTTTCATAGACATTTTGGGCATCCTTATATTTCTTCATCAAAGGTTCATTGGTCTGAAGCTTCTGATGAAGAATATCCCTTTCTTTTTGACAGAAATCTTTAAGAGTTACCGAATTTAATCTTTTTGCCTCAGATTTTTTCAAGGCTTTCACCTTCTTCTCTACATCTTTAGAGATTCTCTTTCAGATCCATTAGTTTTTCTTCTTCTGATTTTTTAAGAGACGCAATGCAGGTTTTCTCTTTAACCAATTCAGCTTTTTCTTCTGTAAGAAGATTAGTCTCTCTTTTGCAGAAACTAACTTCTTTTTCWGCTTTTAATCTTTCAGATTTTTCAAAGTTTAATTTTTCTTTTAATTTAAGAAAATCTTCTGAAAGTTTTATGACCATTAACTCTAATTGATGGAGCAGAGTTGGTTTCATCGTGGGAAGAATCATGTACCTGGTCATCGGAGTCGGAAGTAGATTATGCATTGGACTTAGTCATCAGACATATGAGTGCCTTGTCTTCTTCATCAGATGAAGAATCGGACATCCAATTTTCTTTCTCGGCCATCATTCTTCTCTCTCTAGGATTGTACTTGTATGTGTTCTCCTTGATCAGACGTCCTTTGCATTCTTTCGAAAAATGGCCTATTTTCCCGCATCTGTAGCAACGTAGGCCATCTTTCCTTCCGTCTCCTCCTTCTCTTATGTCTTCTCTCCGCTCTTTTCTGTCTTCTCATCCTTCTCTTCTTTCATATCTCTGATGAAATCTCACCGACTTCTGTTCATAAGATGGCTGATATCTTTCCCTTCTGGAGTCTCTTCTTCTATCTTTTTCATAGGGCTTCTTGACGAACTTTTTCTGGAATTGCTTGGTGATCAAGGCAAGGGATTTGGAAAATTCCTTGAGATCATCATTAGAGTTTGACTCCTCTTCTTCAGATTCTGATTCAACTATCAAGCCTTCTTGCTCTACTTCTTGTGTTCTTTGGAAGAGCTCCTTGTCACTTCCTTTTCTTCTGACACCAAGGCAAGAGGTCCTCCGATGGACACCTTCCTCTTCAAGATATCTTGCTCTTTAGCAAATGTTCCATATACGTCATGAAGTGACCAACTGTCTAAGTCTTGATTTTCTTGTAGAGACATTGACAGTTGCATCCACTCATCACCGAGACTTTTGAGGAAAAGGACATTATTTTCCTCTTTTGTCCTTGCAATGTCGTTTCTGCGGCATTGATTTATCAATGTGTTGAAACGATCATAGGTCTTCTGTATCGGTTCATCAGCCAATGCTTTAAAGTTCGTATACTCGTTCAAGCATTGTGCCCTTCTCCTTTTCTTCGTTTTAGCGCCTCCCTCCAGTTGCCTAGCCAATTCATCCTATATCTCCTTAGCTGTTGTACAAGCATCCAAAGATTGGAATATTTCATTGGGAATAGCCATGATTATCAGCCTCTTGGCCTTCCTGTCTGCCTCTACCCGCTCAATATCATCTCCATCCTAGTTACTCTCGTCCTTTACCATATAGTAAGTAGCAACTTTTGCAGTGGTACTTGTTCCAGGAACTCTTGAAACAAGAGTTTGAGGAATATATTGGCCTTCCATCACAGACCTGAGGAGATTTCTGTCCATCCCCTCCAGGAAATTCACCATACGTATCCTCCATTGTGGATACTCTTCACGTTGAAGAGTTGGAGGTTTGGTATGGGAACCAACACTGTAGGCAGAATTCCAGTTAGCCATTAAAAAGATTAGGAAGAGAAGAAGAAAATTTTAAGAATGGAGAAAAACTGAGAGATTTTGAATACACAGAGTCAAATTGATCGTTTTGATTGAAAAATCAATCAATTTGCTCTTATACCAATTGTTGATCCTAGATCTCTCAATATAACACGAAGATTTATGTTTATGGAACCTAAATCTATCGTATGAATGAAGAATAGTGAAGAACAACTTAAAGAATATTCAAGAGAATATGAAACTTCAAAGAATTTCACTATAATAGCTTTCACTAGATTGTTATCTCTTAGAATAGATTGCTAGTATAAATAGCTATCATGTCTTGACATAGGCATATATAAGGAGGCATCCTCCTCAGGTTACAATTTACCTGATTGTGCCGACTTACACTATAGCCAAACCTTGTGAGAATACAAATTAGATTGAGAGTTTTCTTGTATTTTCTTCCCATCTAATAAAAGCATCCAATGAATTCAAATTCATTATGTTTTCTTATCTTTTACTGAATACTTCGATTGACCTTTCAGTTACACTGTTTTTACTTCATTTACATTCATTCAACTGTGTTTTATGATATTAAGAGAATCTGGGTTCCAACAATTGGTATCAGAGCCTGCTAATCAAATTAATTGATTAGTCGATCGATATCTAACAGGATACTTCTCTTAATTTTTGGTTATTCGTTTTTAAAAACGTATTTCATTCCGATATTTGATCTGCTTTAAAAACGTTTGCTTTTCGTATTCTTAAAATCGGTCAAAACTCGACTTCTCACTTTCAAGTCAAATTTCTTTTTCAAATCTTTTAATGAGATGTCTAATCAATCGTGGAACTCCATGTACAGCATCGGTTCCCTCACAAAACCTCTTACTCTCATTCAGGAAGAATATCTCCGATGGAATATCAGGATGATCAATTTTTATGAAGGTCTCGACCTTGAACTATATGAATCTATATTGAATGGCCCATTCGTACCTACTACTCTAATCCCCATAATTCCTGTTGCTGGTGACATGGTCGAAGTACCTGCCAGACGAGTTCCCAAGCTCCGTAGAGATTAGGACGATGAGGACATAAAAGAAGAGTGGAAGTGGACCAAAAAGCCAAGAGGCTTTTAATCCTGGCCCTTCCCAATGAGATTTTTCAATCTCTGGATGCCTGTGATTCTGCCAAAGATCTATGGGATCAATTGGCAAACTAGCTGGAAGGTGGGATTAAGATGAAAAAGAACCGTCATGCTCAATGTCTGAATGAGTACAACAGCTTCCAACCTCTTCCAGATGAGTCTCTTGAGCAGACTTATCACAGATTCAACACTCTGATCAACAAATGCAGGAAGTGTGATGTGATCAGAACACAAGAGGAGAACAACCTGCTCTTCTTGAAAATATTGAATGCAGAATGGGGGAACTTGTCCATGTCCCTCCAGGCGAACCAAGACCTGGAGCAATGGAGTCTTCATGACGTATACGGCACCTTGCAAGCGTAGGAGCAAGAAGTGCATAAGGCCAAGGTCACTCTGGGTGGACCACTGGCCCTTGTCTCTGACTCTAAAGAGACTAGGTCCAGTCAACAACACAGGAGAGAGGATATCGAAGGACAAGAAGAGAAAAGGGAAAAAGGCTCTTGTTGTGGAGAGCGACGATGAAGACAGACCTTCGAGCTTTGAAGATGATGACATCAATGCATTTGCACATTCCTTGGCGTTGATCACCAAGGAATTTCAAAGGAAATTTGGGAAGAAAGTCTTCGACAAGAGAGGAAGTCGAAGCGACAAGAGCAGAAGCAGAGGCTTCGAAGGAAGGAACCCTTCTTCTGTGCAAAACAAGAAGGAGGAAGAACAGTCAGAACAGAAGAAGCATGCGGTTAGATGCTTCAGATGCGGGAAGATGGGCCACTACTCCAAAGAGGGCAAAGGCCTTTGGTGAAAGATAAATTGTACTATAAAAATAGGTGAAAGATAAATTGTACTATAAAAATAAGTACAAGTACAATCGATCCCAAAGGAGTCTCATGGTTGAGCAAGAAAACTGGGTCTCTGACTCCTTGTCTGAAGAAGAAGACCAAGCTCACTTTTGTGGGATGGCTGTTGAGAATAATGCAGAAGAGTCTGGATCTGGCTAGGACTCCCAGGTATGTTCTACCTCTGGTTATTCTCATTCCAATCTGGAAGAAAGCATCTCTGCTTAAACTTAAGATTTCATAAAACTACAGCAAAAACTCTCTGTTGAGAAGTCTAGAAGAAAATCTTTAGAAAAGGAAAAATCTTTTTTTGAACGAGAGACAGAGTTGTTGTATGTAGAAAAACAAGAGCTTTCAGTGGAAAAGAAAAAACTTTTAGAAATAAAATGCTCCACTGAAAATAATCTTAAATCAGAGTGCTCTGAACTAAAAGCGGCTATACAGAAAAAGGAAAAGGAACTGTTAGAAAAAGAACGTGACATGCTAAATTCTAAAGCCTTGAAAAACTATGTTCAAAAGGAAAGGGAATTCCTACACAAGAACTTGCAAAGAAAAGAGCTCTTGATTAAAAAGTATCAAGATGCTCAGCAGGTGTATGAAAAGATTAATTCTCAACAGGATATAGCAGAGATAGGTTATATTGACCTAGACCTTACCTGGAAGAAAAAATCTACTCTTGAGTCTGTGTTTAGGTTAGGGGCAGAGCAAAACCCAGATTTTCCAACTTTGCCTAAAAACTCACCTTTCAAAAGATGTAAACTTGAGAATGGGGCCAGAATTCAAAAATTAAAGTTTGAGAACATCTCTTAAACTTCAAAAGGTATGCAACCAGTTGATCTAAAACGCATAGAGAAGACAGAAGGTATTTTCTGTTTTGGCTCTAATAATCTTGAACATCTTAAAACAAACGGTGATGTTGTTAAACCTCAACTAGATGAAACCAAGAATTCATCAAAAGATGACTTTCTTAAAACTCTGGATCCAAAGTTAATGAATGACTTCACAAAGACGATGAGACAGGTCTTTGAGCAAGATCTGCTTGAGATCTTGAATTATCCATCTAAGGGTCATGCAGATACTTCTGAGAGTAATTCCTCGAATACTTTTGGAAATTCCTCTTCAACACAAAAAAAAAAAAGATGAAGGCACTAGTGCATGTTCGGTAAAATCTCAAGATCTCAATGATACCTCTGCAACTCAGAATTCGCACAAGGATTTTCTTGACTCTAACTCCGAATCAGAGGTGGACTCGAGTAAAGAGCAAGTTGAGACAGAGATTGTGGCAACAGGACCAGAAGTTGTGAAACTTCCAAATGAGAAATCCAATAAATTTGTTTCAACAATGGGGCAGAAGAAAAAGATTCTCATAAATCCTGATTTCGTAGACATGTCCCAAAGAGCTAAATCTTCTCTAAAGCTTGAGAAGGAGTACAAGGAAAAGAAAACTAAACATGTTACTTCTGCATCAAAGGTATTTAAACCTAAATCTGCAAAGCCAATTAAGTTCACTATGGAACAGAAAAGAAAATCCGCTGCTGACTCTATTTTAAATTCCTCTATTTCAGAACGCAAAAATCGATGTGTACCTAGACTAGGAGGGCATATCTCAAAACTTCTCTGCTGCAAGAACACCACAAAAATATGGTGTAGTAGAAAGGAAGAATCGCACATTAGTCGAAGTTACAAGAACAATGCTAGCAAACTCTGGTCTTCCAACCCAATTTTGGTCAGAAGCTATTTCAACCGCTTGCTTCATTCAAAATAGAGCAATGGTGGTTAAAAGGCACATGAAGACGCCTTATGAACTTATTAATCAAAGAAAGCATAACCTTAAATTTTTGCACATCTTTGGTTGCAGATGCTTCATCTTGAATGATCATGATCAGCTTGGCAAGTTCGATAAGAAGGCAGATGAAGGCAAGTTTCTTGGATATTCTACACAAGCCAAGGCCTACAGAGTCTTCAACCAACAAGCCAAGACTGTCATGGAAAGCATCAACGTCTCGTTCGACGACAAAGAGCTCGTGAATTCATAGTACCTAAGCTCTAGACTCGATCTAAACACGACGACTTCCAATTCTCTAAAGAAGTCAAGGGAATTGGAACTCAGGCTTTTATTTGAAAACTTCTTTGGTGACGAGGACATCTTTGTACGTGCACCCAGAGATGATTCTGCACATGTTATGAAGAGCCATAAACTGCAAGCACATCAATCTTTGGACCTTCTCACACCTCTGCTTCCTCTGATGATCAAGCGAATCCACAACCAGAGCCCTCCATCTCTGGATCAGAGCCCAGTCCTTTAGTGACAGAGAAAAATATCTCTGTCTCTGAACCTGGTTCCTCTGTACCATCATCCGAGGGGGAGCAAGCAGAACCTTCACCACCATCCATGAGCCAAATGCCAAACATATCCATGGAACGTGACCCAATGACTCCAACCTCTGTTCCAGTCCCAATGACAAGATGGACAAAAGATCATCCTCTTCATCAGATAATTGGTGAACCTTCAAGTGGTGTGAAGACAAGAGCTGCCACTGCAAATGAATGTTTATTCATAAACTTTCTAAGCATGGTAGAGCATAAGAAAGTTCATGAAGCCCTACAAGACCCTCGTTGGGTTGATGCCATGCAAGAAGAACTCCAACAATTTGAAAGAAACAAGGTATGGACTCTTGTTCCATTACCAAGAGAAAATATTGCTATTGGCTATAAGTGGGTTTTCATAAATAATAAGGATGAGGATGGCATCGTAGTCAGGAACAAAGCCAGACTCGTAGCAAAAGGTTATTTCCAAGAAGAGGGCATAGACTATGACAAGACCTTTGCGCCAGTTGCAAGGCTAGAAGTTATACGCTTATTCCTGGCCTTCTCTGCATATAAAGGATTCCGAGTCTATCAAATGGATGTCAAGTCAGCCTTTCTGAATGGTAAGCTGAAGGAGGAGGTCTATGTTCAACAACCTCCGGGGTTTGAAAGTTCCACACACCCATAGTATGTCTACTTCTTAGACAAAGCTCTGTATGGACTTAAACAAGCTCCACGAGCCTTGTATGAACGTCTTTCCTCTTTTCTCTTTTCGAATGGTTTTGAAAAAGGTAAAATCGACACCACTTTGTTCATTAAGAGGCATAAAGGTGAGATGCTCCTAGTCCAGATTTATGTGGACGACATTATATTTGGTTCAACAAACCAGAGATAGTGTGATAAGTTCCTAGCCTTGATGAAGAGTGAGTTTGAAATGAGCATGATGGGAGAATTAACATTCTTCCTCAGCTTGCAAGTAAAACAGAGAGAGGATGGTATCTTCATTAGCCAAGCTAAGTATGTCTCTGACATATTAAAGAAGTACCAACTCCATAACTCTTCAATCATGAGAACAGCAATCGCAACGGGGACTAAGCTTGACATAGATCCATCTGGAAAACTGATGGATGTCAAGACTTACCGTGGCATGATTGGATCACTGTTGTATCTCACGGCTAGTCGACCAGATATCATATTTGCTACGTGTCTCTGTGCTAGAGATCAAGGAAATCCTAAGAAATCTCATATATCTGCTGTAAAAAGGATCTTTCGATATCTGAAAGGGACTCAATTTTTGGGTCTCTAGTATCCTAAGTATTATGGGTTTGATCTTATCGCGTATACAGACTCTAATCATGCAGGATGCAAACTTGACCGCAAGAGTACATTAGGGATTTGTCAATTGCTTGGTGACAAGCTCATCAGCTGGACTACCAAGAAGCAGAACTGCGTATCTACCTCAATGGCAGAGGCAGTGTATGTAGACGCAGCAAGTTGCTGTTCTCAAGTCATTTGGATGAAGACTCAACTGAAAGACTATGACGTTGAGTTTGACAAGATTCCAATCATCTTTGACTCTGAAAGTGCGATTGCGATCATAGCAAATCCCGTACAGAACTCAAAAACAAAGCACATCGATGTACGTTTCCATTTCATCATAGATCATGTAGAAAAAGGTACGACTGAAATGTTTTTCGTTAATACAGATCATCAACTTGCTGACATTTTTACTAAGGCTCTTGATGAAAAGAGATTCAATTTCTTAGTTAGCAAGTTGGGTATGCTCAATCTCCATTAACTCAGACAGAGCCTCTGTATGTACTATACAGAGCTTCTGTATCCCTCTTGAGCATATTTGTGTTTCAATTTTTTTAGTTATTTAAGTTCTTGTCTATGAGACAGAGCCTCTGCATCAACTATGCATAGCCTCTTGCTTGAGTCTCTTTGTTCGTTTGGCATATGGAGCCTTTGTATAGTACATACAGTGCCTCTATACCTTGTTCACCATGCTTGTGCACTTCTTATAATTTCATGATCCAAGCATAGTTCAAGGGGGAGAAAGCTTCACCAGCCTAAGTCGAGGGGGAGCAACGGATCATCTACTATACAGAGTCTCTATATGTATTATACAGAGCATCTGTCTCTAAAAACTTCAAGTTTGTAAGACAGAAGATCTGTATAGTCCAACCATGAGTCTATGTATGAGTTCCTAAGTATGTAATCTTTCACTTAACCATACTTTAGTTTCATTTCTAAACCAAATGAACAACTCTCGTGTACAGCAACTCTGAATCTCAAATACAGAGCATCTGTGTCAAGATGGTTGTGATCTTTTTCTTTGAAACAAAGTATGTGTTCTCTTTTTTTTCTCTAAGTATTTAAAAAAAACTCTTATTTCTTAATGGAAGGCATACAGTTTTTATATATTTTAAATATGAGCTCTCATTTACAAAAGCATCACCTCCGGTATCCCTAATTTTTCAAATAAGGGAGGCGGGATTTACAGCCTATCAGGACACATGGCATCTCCCCATGGGCTGGTGATTAACCGCTTCAGTTTTTGACGCTTCGGGGGCTGAATTCACTCGAGTGCCTATAAGGAAATTCCTATTTAAATGGGTATTTTCCCCCAAAATATTTTTTACGCCTTCAAATTTACTTTAAGAAATTTCTCTTTACTGTCTTCAAGCATTCAAGAACAATCGCCATTGACAAACACTGAAGCTCAAGAATCATCAATCTGTGATTGATTTAATCGATATTCTTCAAGTAAGTTTTTTAAAAACTCTATCCAGACCTACAATTGAAGAATCAAGAACCGATTTTTCGAAACCCTCATCTTTTTCGCCCAAACCTGCAAAAATGTCTTGTTCCGACTCTGCAAACTCTCAAATCCAAACAACTACCCTCAAAACAGTGGAGGAAACTAGCCAAAATATAGTTCCCCTTCCACTAAAACCTAATAACCATTCCCTTTACCTCACCTTGGACGGTTTCGACCCCAAGGTTCGTCCCATTGTTGATGTTCTTCAACATCATTTTTTGAACCCTGCCCTCTCAAACACCAACGACGTCGTACCTGAATGCTTCATTCAGGAGTTCAGGCAAACTTGTGCCGTCACATAATCCTAACGTGGAATTGTTGGAGAGTTCTACATACCCTCCACCAAGGAGTACGTTTCTGTTAGAATCTCAAGGTTGTTGTTTTCGTGATTCCTTCAAATACCTACCAAGACTGATCTTGGTTAGAACGAGTACGCCCCTCTCCCATCTGGGGATGAATTGGTGGCATTCTTGAAACTGTTGGGGTACAACCAAACTATTCAGTACCCATCGCAATATCGAAGACAGTTCCTGCCACCAATGTGGAACACTATGTTCACATTGGTAAATCGTTCATTGACAAGAAAGATCGGCAATTTTGATATGTGCTCGACAAACATACTGCAAATCATGTACGGGATCTTCTTTGACCTATCTCTGGATTACTCTTTGACCCTGTACACTGAGTTCAAAGCTGCAGTCGCCAATAAAAGCCTGGAGGTCGCGAAGGGGATGGACTTGCCAGCTCTCTGATGTTTCCACGTTTTCTGGGTCTTCTCCTAATACCTAGCATCGATGAGCACAACATTGATGTCGCGAATCTACCTGTGCACAAGGTGAATGTACTCTCAACATACAAATCTACTGTGCACAAGGATCGGAACACTACAGAGAGGCCAATCCCAATGAAGCTCATGGCGTACATGAAGATGAAGGAGGTTAGAAAGGGATACAGACGTGTATGCAAGGCACTAGAACCAGTGCCTCAAACCCCGGCATGCATAGGGTTAAACCAAGAGGGAGAGGGAGCAGAGGAGGCACAAAGGCCTCTTCCAGAGGAAGAGGTAGTAAGGAAGGAGAGGGAGAGGGAGAAAAAGAGGAAGAAGGTGGAGGCAAAGAAACAGAAAGAGAGGGGAGAAAGAGAGAAAGTGAGGAAGGCAGAGGAGGAAAGAGCAGAAAAAGAAAGACAAGAAAGAGAGGAAAGAGCAAGAAAAAAGGAAGAGAAGAGAATTAGAAAAAAAGAAGCTATGCGAGAATTGGGACTTTTTGCAAGTTCTGAAGAAGAGCAAGAGCAAGAGCGTCAAGATGTTGTTGGGTCTAATGCAGTAAATGACGGGGAAGACGCTCTTGATGATGATATTGTTGGGTCTAATGCAGCAAATGAAGGGGAAGGCACTCTTAACGATGATGTTGGCGTAGCTGTTGAATTCGAAGAGAATCAAGAGGATGATGAGGGAGAAGGGGGTGAAGTTGGTGTGGCTCAAGAAGAGCCAGAGCAGCCTAGGATTTTGAATAGGAACATATATTTCCCAAGCCCAACTCCCAGTGCAAGCACATCTTTTGACTCTGTTGGTCGAGAAATAGAAGTCATTGAACAGAACGTGCACACCTCGAACCCAAACCAGCCAACCCAGCCAGAGGTCGCATCTGCCTCTGGCCAAGACAGCCAAAGGGAAACCACACTCCAAATATCACACTCTCAAAAGGGTGAAACCTTTGAAAGATAAGTGGCATGTATCCCCATGCCATGCCACTTTCCCATGCAGAGATATTTGTTTCCTCTACACTAGTCATTCCCCAACCTTGTTCAGAGCAAGGCTTAGGTGCACAAGGCTTGGAGACTCTGAACCTGCTGAGGAAACTCTTTGTGACAGAACAGCTGTAGTGTCTTCTCCTCTACGAGAGACACAAGGATCAGCTAAAAATCCTTCCTCGACCAATGTCCAACAAGTCGAGACAGAAGGTGTCCTAGGAACAAGGACTGAATTTGGCCCATGTCTTGAGCCAAAGGTTACCCCTAAAGCATACGTCACAAAGGATGAGTTCCAATCCTTTGCCACCATTGTGCTTTTCTCCTTGGAAGAGCTAAAACTCAACATGGCCCTGCAGAGCCATCTCCTTCTTCATCTGCTCTGGATGAAGTTCGATCATCCTTGGCAGTATTGAGAGTTGAGTCTATGACGAATGCTTCTCGCCTCGACCAATTTCAAGAATTGATGGCAAGAAATGCAGAGATCTTGCAAAGGGTCCTTGCACACATTCAGAGGGATGGAGTTTCTACCTCATCTCAAGATGCTCAAGCACTCATTCCTCTGAGTGTATCGGTCGATTACATCACCCAAACAGTGATGAAATCTCTGGGTGATCGTCTCCTACAAGAGGTAGCTCACTTCACATTTGACTTCAACAGCACAGTGAAACAGGCAGCCACTGACATGCACCGTTCATTGGCAGCTTTCCAGTACAACACATATATGGATATCCCGAAGGCCACAACTGCAGCATCAGAGATCGTCGAACTTTTCTACGCAAAAGTCTAGAGCATGCCTCCAACTCATGTGTAGAGGCTAAAGAGGAAGTCTGAGCTACCCACTGCGTGTGTCGAAGCCTCAAAGAAGAGGAGGCTTGACGACAATGAGGACCCAGACCAGTCTGGCCCTCAAAGTCGTCAAGAGGGGGAGAAACCGCCAGCGGCCTCCAAGAGCACTATTCCAAAAGCTGCCCCCTCTGACTCTGCTCCTCAAAAGCCAGCCCAAGCACCATCAAGTCACAAATCCAAGGCTACGTAGGCACATGCAGAAAAGAGAAGAAAAGAAAAGATGCCCTCTGCATCAGCAGCAGCAGAGCCAACAGGGCATAAGGAGGGTGAAGAGAACGTGATCAAGCTCCTCTTCGTATACACCTCTTCATCCTTATCAGAGACTCTGTCATCCTCTGCAGATGCAAAGGATGACAGAGTACGCTATGGAGACTGCTCCATCTACAAGGATGGGTGAATAAGAAGTGGTGGTAGTCAATGTCATTGAGCCTAAGCTAGAAGAAAGATTCCAAGAAAAAGAAGCGGCTCATATACCAATTGCGATCCCACTTATAGAAGTAACTGTTGTTGCACCACCACCACACCGAAACACACACAGAGCCAAGGTCCTTGTTCAAGGGACCAGAGTCGTCACACCTACTCTAAGGTAGGATATCCCAATCAGAGCTCGAAAGCCAGAGGCAGGCAACAGCAGCAGCCCCAGAGCTCCAAATGACCTGCTGATCGAGTACAAGAGATCAGGGATCATATGGACGCGATGATGAGGCCCATACCTCGAGATAAGCCAATCAAAGATACTGTAGACAGTGAAGATGTCTACAAATATCTCTACAGCCTATGGAATGACACGCCTGTCGTAAAGATAAATCTTCATCCAATGACTCAAGAGCATATTAGACAGAGGTTCTTACCGCGCTTCACTCAACCTGTCTCATCAGTTCACTCAGGGGATGGAATAAGAAAAGTATTGGATATCAGACGATGAACCTTTGCGCACAACCAGATCATTTTTCATGAGTATACTGTTGAGAGGACCCATGGACAAATTCACTCCTTTACAGATTGCGATCTCATTAATCTAAATCCATGGGACCTTCTGTCTCTGTAATTTCATACAGACAACAAGAGAGATAAAGGGATGAAATATGCTCTGGCCAACTCAGCGATTAGGCAGACAATGATAGACCTCCTGGACTTCAGGTGCAAATTCGACTTTCAACTGGCTCTGGATATGGGGATAGATCAACTTAATGTCACTGTGCCGAAATAAAATCTAGAAGGCTAAACACACATCCCCTCGTGGATGGTGCTGGTGGAACTCGGGGTGATCTTCCGGAACGAGCAAGGAAGAAAGATTTTCTTTCGTGAAGATCAGCGCTTGAAATATTCGAACTCTACTATGCGTTTTATCAAGACTAATCTACTCAGAAGCAGAGACAATACCTCGGGTGCGAAGGAGAGGTCAAACATTATAATCAGATCTATAAAGAATTTGTTGGAGTTTCGTGAGCTTCTTAGGAGGTTCATTAAGCTTCAACACGTCTAGGCCTCTTACTTTGTAAGCAACTTCTATCTTTTGGCTTTAGAGTTCAAGTATTGTAATTTCATTTCATAGTATTGTAAACATTGGATAGTCAATGTAATACAGAGGTTACTTTTGACCTCTGGCTTCAATTAGACATATGTATTTCATTCAAGTAAGAGTCTGTCTTAGTTACACTTAGGGGGAAATTGTTAGACCCCATCGTGTAAAAGTGTAAGTAAGAAGCCTCTAACTCTAGTCTGTAGGACTTAGTCTATTGAAGTTGTCTTGACTAAGAGCTCTCATGCAGAAGATATTAAGAGACAGAGCTCTTACTCAAAGAGCCAAGCGTCTCACATATAGAGCCCGCGCTCTATTCCATGGAAGATCAAGCCTTAAGCGCCAAATAGGTTAAGTGCTTGACACAAAGCTACACTCCAGACACAGAGCCTCTGCATAGTACATGCAGAGCCTCTGAGTCTGCAACCTCCATGGAAGGCGCGTATAGTTCAGACATTCTCGCAAATGTCTAACAAAATCAAAGCGGCTTGACTTAGTCCACTCCACTATTCAAGGATCGTAAATGATAAGGATACGGAATAAGCTCCCAGAGATTCAAGCCAAGATTCTAGCATATTCTGTTTGACATAGGCTTATATAAGGAGGCATCCTCCTCAGGTTACAATTTACCTGATTGTGCCGACTTAGACTATAGCCAAACCTTGTGAGAATACAAATTAGATTGAAAGTTTTCTTGTGTTTTCTTCTCATCTAATAAAAGCATCTGACATATTCAAATTCATATTGTATTCTTATCTTTTACTGAATACTTCGATTGACCTTTCAGTTACACTGTCTTTACTTCATTTATATTCATTCCACTGTGTTTTCTGATATTAAGAGAATTTGGGTTCCAACAATGAGACTTTCATCTCATACAGCTCAAGCAAAAACACCAAAATACTGATTGGACTTGATATGTAATACAAAGTTTTAAACTTCTTATTTTCCGATTCAATCTGCTTTGAAGATCGAATAAAAAAATCCGAAAGTTCTTCTTTGTGGCGATAATACCATTATTCAAAGAGAAAGATCTCAAATATCTGGAGTTTTTCTTTGTATATTATAGGGATGATCCGATCCGCAAGGACCATGA
Source organism: Cynara cardunculus var. scolymus (assembly GCF_001531365.2). Taxonomy (NCBI): domain Eukaryota; kingdom Viridiplantae; phylum Streptophyta; class Magnoliopsida; order Asterales; family Asteraceae; genus Cynara; species Cynara cardunculus. The sequence continues at coordinate 27,774 of NW_020201318.1, read as the reverse complement.
TTGGGAATTGTTTGAYCGTCTTTCTCTGAGGAAGAGGCARRAKAGAATYAACTTGAATTCGGGACTACTATTCGAAATCTTAGTGAAACACTGGATTTGTTATCTCATGTCGGCTTTTCGTGAAAAAATACCAATTGAAGTGGAGGGTTTATTCAAACAACAAGGGGTTGAGTCAACTATTCAATCAAATGATATTGAGCATGTTTCCCATCTCTTCTCGAGAAACAAGTGGGCTACTTATTTGCAAAATTGTCCTCGATTTCATATGTGGCAATTCCGCCAAGATCTTATTTCTTTAGTTGGGGGAAGAATCCGCCCGAATCGTATTTTTTGAGGAACATATCGAGAGAGAATTTTATTTGGTTAGACAATGTGTGGTAGGTAAACAAGGATCGGTTTTTTCACAAGGTACGGAATGTGTTAGCACTGAAAATCAGTATTAAATTGTATTCGTCTTGAAAGTTAGATATTGTCTATAATTGTAAAAGTCATCGTGTTTGACTTTTCTTAGACAGGTTTGACTTTGACTATGTTTAGTAGTTTGACCATATAAATAGGAGTTTGTCTTGTAATTGTAAGAAGAGAGAGCTCATTTGTAAAACACATTACGTAATAGAAAGTTTGACTGAATATTGAATGTTTGACCTTTTCTCTCAAAGTATATCTTGTTAGCTCCATTATTCATCTCTTGTAAAAGTATAGAAAAAGTATTATGCAAGTCTTGACAGAAGGATATCTTCCACAGAAGACAACAGAGGACTAACGACAGAAGCCTTATATTCGAGCAAGTAAAGTGTGACAGAACCTCTGATGTCTCTCACAGAGGTTCTGGAAAATGGTCCTCTGACAATAAGAACATGCAAGTCAATTACAGCAGAGCCTCTGAGATGGCTCACACAGGGTCTGCGGATTTCGTCTTCTGTGAAGTTTCTGTTCCATCACTTTACAAAGATTGTTAGCCGCATGTGCTTCTCATGTGACTAGGGAATAATCGACTTTATTTGGACGGCTCAGATGAAGACACGCGTCAAGATCTGGTCTCTAAGGTCGTTAAGAACTAGTATAAATAGCGGCTAAGGCCTTTGTAATTGTGGCGCTTCCTGTATTGTAATCATCAAATTTTCAATTGAATGAATTGAAAAACCTTTGAAGCAATTCTTCTGCATTCATCTTCTTCCTCATCTTGACTGTGTGTTCTTGATTTATTTACTYYRTTCTGTTCTTATTATTGTTTYYGCTGCACTTTAATCGTCTTAGAGTTCATTCAGAGTATTAGATCAATATCAAAGCTGAATTTAAGGTCCAACAATTGGTATCAGAGAAGGAATTGAATTCTTATTCGATTAATTCTG
>NW_020201318.1:22083-23687 GCF_001531365.2 Cynara cardunculus var. scolymus | reverse complement strand
TGAACTGAGCAAGTACTCATCTCTCTGAGGATTTTCAAACCGTTTAGGTAAATAAAGGTGTAACATGTTAGAAGGCCCCGCACATATCACAGAGGCTCTGTTACCCTTAGGCCTCTGACAGAACTCTCTTTTATGGTTTTGTATTATTGATATGGTGCCAGTGGTTCTGTGGATAAGGGTTAAAACAGATCACGCGCGTGTCAGAAACGGGGTTGCACGTCATCAATCGTGCGTCTTCCCAACACCACGTGTCATATTTTTTATTCGTCCCTACCAAAAGCCACTCATCATGATTTTTCACCTAATAAACGGTTCGCTTTCAAATTCCTCACTATAAATACTCTTCCCCCAACATAGACCCCTTCACTTCTCTAAAATCTCCAACCTGCAAAATTTTAAGCTTTCCAAAACCTGCAACAATGTCTTCAAGTTCATCCACCTCCGCTCAATCTGAACACAACCCTAGTGACAACGAAGTAAATCAATCATAGGCACTCACTTCTCATCCTCTATCGTTCTTCCAAAATCGATATGAGAGAGTGGTACTTGTAAAGAAACCCAATAACTATTATTTCGCTCCCTCACCAACTGGCTTCCCTGAATTCACATGTCCTCTTCTTGAAATCCTTCAAAATCACCCTATATATTATGCTCTCACAGCAACTAAACCTACCCTAGAAACCTATATTACCCAATTTTTTCTCGGTTCCTATATTACTACCCTGGAGAATTCTGGATTAAGCATAGTAGGTTATGCTTCACACCCTACTGTCAAATCGCTTGTTCCAATGAAAATAAACGTAAATACCCTGCGCACAGCCCTGCATCTACCTTTCTTGGAAAATCTCAATTTGGATACCTTCGCTCCATCTCCTACAGACGCCGAATTGATCGAATTCCTTGAATTTCACTCCTACACAGCAAAGACAAAAATCGTAAAAAGGACTGAATTCAAAAGGAAGGGGCTTCCCCCAATGTGGAACACTCTGTTCTCCATAATTAATTGATGTCTAACAGGGAAGGTCGGCAGCCATGACCAAGCTTCACATGCCATGCTTTCCATTGTATATGGAATCTACTTCAATCTGCCCCTTGATTATGCACAACTTATCTTCGATGACATGGTGGGCTTAATCAAAAAGAAGTGTGCTACTCAAAGGGGTGAGAAGTCAAAGGTGAAGGCACAGAAGAAAGCCAAAGAGGACCTCAATCATCCAAACTTAATCCTACAGAGGTTCTTTGGCTTGGTCTTTGGATATATGATAGCAGAGAAGCTTCCCTCTGCAGAGCCAAACGCACAATTGTACCCAATGAAGGAGTTCCACCCCACAAAGCATGAGCTAGGGTACAGAAGCCCAAGGCCACTATCAGAAGCCATGCTCAAATACCTTAGCAGAGGAGATAGGAAAGCGAATAGACGTGGATACAGGCGGCCAGAGCCGGTCCTTGAAACCCCTCCATGCATAGGTATCCCCATAGGAGAGAGAGTGCAAAAAATGAGGGTTGAGCGAAGAAGGGAGAAGCCTGCAGAGGCTAGGGAGATGAGTGAGGAAAGACCAAAGGTAGTTAGTCCCCCACAAAAGCAAAAGAAGACAATGAAGACT
>NW_020201318.1:14257-21538 GCF_001531365.2 Cynara cardunculus var. scolymus | reverse complement strand
CTCTCAAAAGGATGGTGGTTTTACAATAAGAGTCCATTCGCCTAAGGACTCGACACTTCAAAAAGAGGTATCTGTTGCCCCTTCACACATGAGTGAATCACCAAGTCAAGCTTCAGAGGCATGCGAGAGAGTCACAGAGGCTGCGGGTCTAGAATGCCAAAAGTCTCCACTCGATCCCTCTGCCTAATTAGGCTCTGAACCTATTAGGCACGACATCGACAGAACACCGGTAGGCTCTCCAATTGGGAATGTCCGAGGATCTGGTGGAAGTCCCCGAGATGACACCGTAAAATCAGTCACTGAGGGTGCCTTACACTCCAAGGCTACTAGGTCACCATGTGTTGGTGATCTAGGCTTCCCGAGTGCCTATGTGATGAAGGAGGAGTTACAAACCTTCGCCACAGAGGTATTCAAGGGGATGGATGTGTTGAAAAGCTTGTTCTCCTCCCAACCGGCGACAAAGGCTCTTACACCTCTAACATAGGCTCTGAAGGAGTTGACTTCCATAACTTCTGAGCTCAAGGCGACCTTATCAACCCTTCAAAGCTCTGTCCTCAAGAAAGATGATCTAACAGAAGCCTTCAGCGCACTGTCTCTCAACCCCTCTTCAATCCACACGCTCAAAACAGAATTAACAGAGTTTGCCACCCAATATGCTGCAGACTTTATTTCCGCCGGCTACACCAACTATTCTGCCTTCAAGGATAAGATCAAAGAGATGTTCTCCTCTGCGATCACTTATGGCATCGATTCTTCATCCTCCAGGGCTAACATTAACCATCTACCCACTCGCAGAGAGCTAGACGCAATGGTTGAAGCCCTTAGAGAGACCGTGCAAAAATACAACGACCATCTTCTAAGGGAAGCCCGAGCAACCAATAAATCAATAAGAGACTGGACGAAGCAACTCGTCAAAAAAGGTGACTCTTTTCGAAATGAGATTTATCGTTGCGTCTCCAAACTGAAATGGGCCACAGAGATGGACATCAACAATGCCTCTGTGAATGCTAAGATGGTCATTGAAAAGATGGAGAAGGCGGCTTTCAAAGTTCTAAGGCGATTGAAGAAGGCTCCCCTCACTTCATGCAAGACAAAGGCCACTCAAATCCATGATGATCAGGAAGGTGATGACCCTGATCGTCATGAGAGGGAGAAAAAGACAGAACCAAAGAAGACAACCTCTGCCAAACCACTAAAAATAGTGGACTCTGCTGCTGCTCTATTCTCAAAAGACAAATCTCCAGAGCCTAAGGGGAAAGGCAAGGGTAAAGCAGTAGAGGAGTCTACCCAGAGGCCTATACTCTAAGAAGAATCAAGAACGCCAGAGTCTGCCATGGTGGGGAGGGTATCTGATATCATTGAATCCATGAACAAGATTCCTACTCAAAGGGTGCGCACATAGCCCGTAACCACTGTTGAGGAGATTCTGCGGTGGCATTACTCATCCATGGACTCAGAGCCTCCTTATGACCCAGAGCTTACAGGAATGCCCTTTGCCATTGCAAAGTTCCACTTCTCAAAACTCACCAGGCCACAAGAGCAGGTCTTCTCAGAGCATGTGATCACTTCGCTCGAAACCATTTCTCCGTGCATTATGCTAAAGAAGACCGTGCTATACACTCAATACATGGTGAAGAGGGATGATGGCAACCTTTACTCTTTCACATATGTTGATCTCCATAACCTCTGCGTATTTGACCTAATTTTCTTACACAAGATCTTAAACAAATACATGGAGAGGAGGTCAACTGTTAGCTTTATTCTGAAGCTAATGATAACCTTGAAAAAGTTTTATTAAGCAATCGGGGCCTAGAAGATGAACTGAAGAAGTTTCTGCGCCAAAACATCTAAAGTCTAGAAGACTAGCCTCTGTGCTAAAGAGTCACGAAGACCAGAGCTTCTTTCAAAGACTACAGAGCTTATGTGGTAACCAGAGCCTCTACAAGGCTCTGTAAGGACCAGAGTTCTTGGACTCTAAGTCCCTTGGACCAGAGCCCCTCTGTGAAGACCAGAGCTTCTATGAGTGCTCACAGAGCCTCTAGTGATGCTAACAGAGCCTCTGTTATTTTTGACAAGAGACTCTCTGGCATTTTTGACAAGAGACTCTCTGGCTGTGCCGTCCTCTGTTATCTTTTAGATGACTATCTTCAGATTACTTATTCTGGATAAGGCTATCCCGTCAAACTTATCCAGGTTTCGTGGGTTACTGCCTATAAATAGAGTGCTTCAGATAGAGAAATAGACACATAAGAGCATCAAGAGAATTCTCTTTGTAATAGATAGATTCAAAATCATATAAGAGTCGATTAGTGTTTCTTGAGAGTTTGTAATTTCTATTTTCAATAAAACAAAAGCAGCCGCTCTTTCTCTGTTTAATCTTCTTGTTTACTTTCTCTTACAAACTTCTAGTGTAAATCGTTCTACTGTCAGATCTGGGATACAACATCAACATATTCGATTTCTCTCAGAAGGCTGATTGAGGTAATGCGCGCTCAAGTCAAATTCTACAGCCAGAAAGATTTCGACATCGCTATGAGGTTGGCCCAGCCAGATCTGAAAATTTCTCCTCCAAAGAACAGACCCAGTTGGCTGCTTAGATTTCATCCCAACACTATTGTCCACAATCCCATCTTTGGGTTTGTGTTCCTGGACAAGGATGAGATTCTAAGGTTCTTCGATCCAAAAGAGACACACAAATATTCCACAGAGTCTCTCGAGTGGATGTTCAACATAGTGGTGACAGAGGTGTAGAGAGGGCATATAAGGGCGGATGAAGTGACCGACCTTCTGGAAACAATCTAGGTTCAAGTCTCTTTCAGAGAATGGATATTCGAAGTCTACAAAACCATCAAGTTTGTTCTGCAATTTGTTGTAGATGATTATCCAGACTCTGCTGTGGATTAAACTCTTGTAATAGTGTAGGCCTTTACAATCTTTTAATTCGTTCATTAATGTAATTCTTTTTCAGAGGATGAGTTTAATCTCCTCTTGTATTTTTTCCTTTAGTCATTTTTTGCACCCATTTGTCCAAATTTACTTTTTCATACTTAGGGGGAGATTGTTAACTCTATTATTCATCTCTTGTAAAAGTACAAAAAAAGTATTCTGCAAGTCTTGACAGAAGGATATCTTCAACAGAAGACAACAGAGGACTAACGACAGAAGCCTTATATTCGAGCAAGTAAAGTGTGACAAAACCTCTGATGTCTCTCACAGAGGTTCTGGAAAATGGTCCTCTAACAATAAGAACATGCAAGTCATGTACAGCAGAGCCTCTAAGATGGCTCATAGAGGGTCTGCTAATTTCGTCTTCTGTGAAGTTTCTGTTCCATCACTTTACAAAGATTGTTAGCCGCATGTGCTTCTCACGTGACTAGGGAATAATCGACTTTATTTGGACGGCTCAGATGAAGACACGCGTCAAGATCTGGTCTCTAAGGTCGTTAGGAACTAGTATAAATAGCGGCTAAGGCCTTTGTAATTGTGGCGCTTCCTGTATTGTAATCATCAAATTTTCAATTGAATGAATTGAAAAACCTTTGAAGCAATTCTCCTGCATTCATCTTCTTCCTCATCTTGACTGTGTGTTCTTGATTTATTTACTCTGTTTTGTTCTTATTATTGTTTTCGCTGCACTTTAATCGTCTTAGAGTTCATTCAGAGTATTAGATCAATATTAAAGCTGAAATTAAGGTCCAACATATCTTGTGTTCTTGAATGTTAGATCTGAGATTTTGCCATAGTTATGAAGATTGAAGATTGATCATCAAAAGTGGGAATATCAATTGGTATCAGAGTAGATTATGCACGAAATCAGGAGAAGAAATCAAGTTTTTGAACATTTTTTTTTCTGAAATTTTCTTTTGTTCATCTTGTTCTTATTTTTTTCTTGTGTTTGATTCAAATTTTTCTTAAAATTTTGTGTTTTCGTGTTAAAACCATGATCAAACTGTTCGTAATCGTGTTGTGAATCTTTGTTATTCACAAACTTTTGTGATTTGATCATTTCATATCAAGATTTAATCGGTTTTAGTGTTTTTAAAATTTTTCGTGTTCTTATTTTTTCTTAAAAAGTCAATATTTTTGATCTTTTTTTGTTAAAATTTCTTTGTGTTTATGTTTTTGGTTACTAAACCGCAGGCCCAATTTCTCTAAGTCCAATCCATCCGATTTGGACTTAGAATCTTTTCTCATCTTCATCTTCATCTAAATCGCAGGTAAGCCCAATTTGTGTTGAAGACATACGGATACTCTTACACTTCATCGCTTGATTAATCGGAGACTTCATCGCTCAAATTGATCAACCGAATTCTTAATCGCATAAATCAAAAGGTAAGGTTCTGATTTTTCTAAGTCTTAATCGAACAACCCTTGAGCAGACTAGTGACCGGATTCGATTAACTCGTGACCGGATAAGTGACCGATTTATCTAAATCGTTCGATTGAGTTGATCGGAGTCTTAATCGCTCAAATCAGAAGGTAAGTTCAATCGATTTAAAACAGTGGTGACCGGATACGTACACCCCTTGACCGGATAATTGTCTGGATAGGCAAATCGATTGGTTGAGCGATTTAAGTGAGTTGAGCGGACTAGTGATCGGATAAGCATCAATATCAATTGGATTCTAAATTGCTCAGGTTATGAATGTTATTACTTGTTTGATTCTTATTCATTTGGTCACTAGTTTCTTCATCTCATCTATTTCTGCAAACTGTAATTTGGTCTTCTCACCTGTTGTGTTTCTGGAATCGATGCATCAGAATTAAAAATTGGATGCTGGTCAAATTGTTCAAAGAACAGCAACAAAGGATATCGCTCAATACTTGTTTATAGTGCAATACTTGTTTGTATCTCAAAGTCATTTACTGTAAATCGCATACAGAGGTGTTTAGTTTTGTTTGCTGTGATTTGTGAAGGAAACATTTATTATCAGCATTCAAGCCTATTTGATTTCACATATAGTCTTCTCTGTTTTGGCTAGTAATTTGTTCAAGAACAGTTTTAGTAGCTGTTTTTGTAATCTTTGTTATCTGAAGCTGGTTGACAGCAGACCTGACACGGCCATAGCTTATGAGGAACTACAGCAGGTCATCGTTGCAGCAATGAGCAACCAGTTGTCAACCTGAACGGAGACTTGAGTAGGTTTAGGTTTGTGTTTTGTGATTGTGTGTTTGTGGATTTGAGAACTGCTGTTGTCCTAAATTGCTACAGCTTTTATTCATGAAATGTGAAGTTATCTTATGTGCTGATTCTAGTTTTAGTCTTCTATTGGCTTAACTTTCTGCTGAATCTCACATACAGCACACAGATGCAATTTAAGAAGCTGTTTTGAACGTATTAGGTTACTGTATTTTGGTTCATATTGCTCTAAGGTTTACTGTTCAAGACCAAGTTCCTCACTCGCTTCATCCAGAGATTAACTGTTTCAAGTCTTGGGTTTCTTGGTTGATGCCAAGCAGACGTGTTGGTTGGTTATGGTATAGCACGAACAGGGACTTCTGCTTTCAACGAGATGAGAACTGCTTGTTTCTTTACTCAGTTCATTTTTTGGAAATCATTGCTGTTAGTTTTGCTCAAGTTTTAAGCTGTCTGATTTAAGTTGGGTTCAATATTGTGAAACTCGGGCCAAGATTTGAGTTCCTGTATATTCCTTATACTTGGATCCAGATTAACAATTGCATTTTGTTGAGCAGGCAACCGGCTTGCTAATATAATTTTTGGGACAAGAAGTGCCTCTGTTAACAAAGTGCATGAGGTCTGAAAGGGTAAATGCACCACGGCCGACAGGGAGAGCAGTTGTCTTTTGAGCAAGCTGTCATAGCTGACTGTGTTGGAGGTCCTAAACAAATGCAGTAGGATTAACTGGTTCTGCAAAGACAGGTTTGAGCAGAATCAATTACCAGTTGCACTCCTTTGCAGTTGATGAAATATTGTTCCTTTCTCGTAAGGGCTTAAGAACAAGAAGTTTTCCCACAGTAGATGTTTTTGAAACATCAAACTTTTCAAACAATGGTCGAGGAGTGTGTGGACTACTTAACAGCAAGCTTTTCGAGCATTTGAGTTCCAACAGTCAACTGGGGAGCAGTCTGAGTACGGGGAGGACCATGCGCCAAGCTTATTTTACACTTTTGAATTGTATATTTTTAGATTTTAATTTTGGATATTTTTTTTAATTGTTTTGATTTGAGTTTTAAACTGTTTGAGAATCTTTGAACTGTTTTCCGTCGCGTAAACTGTTTTTCATCAGTTTTAACTGTCTTTGACTGTTTTTAACAGTTTTTAACTGTTTTCAACAGTTTTGACTGTTTTTACTGATTTTTTACAGTTTTTCGTCGAAATTTTTTCTGAATTCTCATCAGTTTTAGTGTATTTTGTTTGTTTTCCTTTTGAGCTTAATCATCTTTGATTTCTTTTACTGATTTCACTGCATAGATCCTTTAACTGATCAATTTTTTTTATGGCAGATATTCTAAAGGAGATGAGAGAGAAGATTGTTGAGCTAGAAAAGAGCATTGTGAACTATAAAGAGAATTACAGAAATATGTACATTAAAATTTATGCTAATGAGGAATACATCAAAGACTTAAAGAAAGATCATAAAAAAGAGTGTTAACGAATCGAGAAGGAATTTGAGTACAAAATTGAAAAACTCGAGAACACTCTCAGTTCTGTAAGAAAAGATAATGATGAGAATTTGAAGACTTGGAGTAAAACTAATAAAGATCTTTTCAATAAACTCAAAGAGGTTAGAAGTGCACTTTCAATTGAAAAAAAACTCTCTTGAGAGGAAAAATACAGAGATAGGGGATTTAACTAAGAAGTTTCATAAATATGAAAGTGATCTGATTGAGCTAAGAAAGCTTTTGAATTTAGAGAAAGAAAAGGTTTTCAAAGCGGAGAAGGATTTGAATATTGAAAGGAAAGTTTTAGAGAAAGAAAAGAATGAGATTATAGAGATTGAGAAAAGATTTGATTCTGAATGAAAATCCTTTCAGAATAAGATTAACTCTCTCGAGCTGAACGCAAAGATGTTGTTAAAGCAAATCTCGGATTTTGAGCAGCTTATCATTTTGAAACGAGCCAAGAATGATAAAGAAAAGAAAGACATCTCCGAAGACTGTCAGAGTCAACTACAGAAATTGTTCGAAAGCATTGATCTAAAGCAAAAGGCTTTAGACGAAGAGAAAAGGAAATTTGCTCTTGAGAAAAGAAATACTTCAAAGAAGTATACAGCAATTGCTAAAGAGCTTGCAAATAAGAAAAAGTGGCTTGACATTGCC
>NW_020201318.1:0-12043 GCF_001531365.2 Cynara cardunculus var. scolymus | reverse complement strand
ACAGGCCAATCTTTTTATAAGATTGAAAACAATTTCATTTGTTGAAATTGGATGTTACCTTCCCATTCCCTTAATCTGAAAAGATTAAATAAGTGGATTTGCAAAGATCTACTTACAGTTTCATGATTTGACGGTTTAAACGAAAGATTTCCTTCATCTTATGTATGATGGAATGATTCTCATTTCATCATAAGGGGGAATATGTAATATTGAATGAAATATTCATTTCCGAACATTTTAAAGGTAATCTAATGCAAAGATCAAGGGGGAGTAACTTCGATAATGGCAAAAGACTCAAAAGAAGTGCGACTGGAGATAATCACAGAAAGATTATTCATATGCTATAACGACTGAGAGATGTTGAATGTGAAAATCATCTTTACAACAGTTTACTGAAGATTAATTCTAAAGATCCTTTGAAGATCACATCTTGTACATTGTTTTTGTTGATTACTATTCTACATTGTTAAAAGAGAAGATCATTGCGGTTCTACATTCGAGGGGGAGAATGCTAGAAGATCTTTCTCAACAGTTGATCGTTTGAATATTTCATGTTGAAAAATTCTTTATTAAAAGACATAATGTGCTTAAAGTTTCAAAGTTCAAACAGGACTCAAACCGCAGAATTTATTTCAAGTCAGAATACAAAGGGGGAGAATGTTAGGACTAAAAATCAGTATTAAATTGTATTCGTCTTGAAAGTTAGATATTGTCTATAATTGTAAAAGTCATCGTGTTTGACTTTTCTTAGACAGGTTTGACTTTAACTATGTTTAGTAGTTTGACCATATAAATAGGAGTTTGTCTTGTAATTGTAAGAAGAGAGAGCTCATTTGTAAAACACATTACGTAATAGAGAGTTTGACTGAATATTGAATATTTGACCTTTTCTCTCAAAGTATATCTTGTGTTCTTGAATGTTAGATCTGAGATTCTGCCATTGTTATGAAGATTGAAGATTGATCATCAAAAGTGGGACTATCATAATGTATCGTCAAATATTCAATATGATTCCACAAGATCTAGTTTCATTCAAATAAGGGATTCTATCCAATTGAAAGGATCTTCTGATCAATCCATAGATCATTTTGATTCCATTAGTAATGAGGATTCGGAATATTACACATTGATCAATCAAAGAGAAATTCAACAACTAAAAGAAAGATCGCCGCTTTGGGATCCTTTCTTTCTTTAAACGTAAGGAACAAAGATAGAATCAAACCGATTCCCGAAATGCCTTTTTGGATATTCCTCATTGTCCCGGCTATTCATGGAACGTGAGAAGCAGATGATTAATCATCTGCTTCCTGAAGAAATCAAAGAATTTATTGGGAACCCTACAAGATCCGTTCGTTCTTTTTTCTCTGACAAATGGTCAAAACTTCATCTGGGTTCGAATCCTACTGAGAGGTCCACTAGAGATCAGAAATTGTTGAAGAAACAACAAGATCTTTCTTTTCTCAGGCGATCGAAAAATAAAAGAAATGGTTAATCTATTCAAGATAATTACGTATTTACAAAATACCATCTCAATTCATCAGATTCGGGATGTGAAATTTTTTCCGAAGGATGAACCGGATATGGACAATTCCAACAAGATTTCATTCTTGAACAAAAATCCATTTTTGATTTATTTCATCTATTCCATGACCGGAACAGAGGAGGATACACGTTACACCATGATTTTGAATCAGAAGAGAGATTTCAAGAAATGGTAGATGTATTCACTCTACCAATAACCGCGTCGGATCTGGTGTATCATAAGAGAATTGCCTTTTCTATTGATTCCTATGGATTGGATCCAAAATAATTCTTGAATGGGGTATTCAGCTCCAGGTATGAATGGAAAACGACATCTTTATTGATTTTATTGGTTCTACTTCCTATAATTGAGACTATTTTGATATCATATTATCATGTGATAGGTAGTGGAGGCAAAAAGGATTTTAGGAAAGAGAAAGGCCATCCATTTCAGTTAGATCACTGCTAGAATGTATTGAGGTTTCAACATAAATGGATGAATGAACATAAAAGGATTGCAGATAAAAGAAAATCAAGATTTTATTCTAGCAAAGCTTCAAAGTCGATCAATTTAGATGATGAAAACATAGAAATTTCCAATCCTACAAGCTTGAAGAGGCCAATTGGAAGAAAGGCTGAAAAGGAAGCAATCAAGAAAACTAAAGTCTTTGTGAAGTCCAAGATTCATATAAAAATGATAAAATCTTCAAGAACAAGATGAATCTAATAGTAGAAAGAATAGATCATCAAATGTTATTGATTTGATTGAGAGAGAGAGAATTACAACTCTAATCTTGATTATAATCTACTAATGACTTGGTAATGACAATTACAAGAAAAATACTATTTATACTAAGGAAATAGTAAAGCTACACTATTACAAAGCAAGTAAACTAAGGAGAAACTTGAATACAACAAAAAAGCTCTTACTCAAACCCAACATTCTCCCTCTTTGGATTCAAGTTTGGACTCTTGTAAATTTTGTCTTTCGAAGTCCAAGAATTTTCTCTAATCTTCTCAGAGCGTTCTTGTAATGGATTTTCTCCTCGAGCAGATTTATCGCATTGATCAACAAATATCTTTCTTTGGAACTCATCCTCTCAAATTCAGCAGCTATGTCATTGTTTACTCTTTTTAAGTCAAGCGCCCTTCTCACCAACCTTATCGTACCATCAGAATATTTGTTCAACTCACTAAATCTCATGAATTTCTTCACTTGAAGTTGAGCAAAATATATGACCCCGAACTCTGGCTTTTCAAGAATCATATAGACAAGATAAGCATCAATATCTTCTAATTCTTGATTTGGTCTTTTCAAATTGATGATCCGTTGATTGTCTTCAAGGCCCATTTGAATATCATTGACCATAGCCAGCTTCACATGACAACGCATAAATCTCTTAATAGCATCAAGAGCAATCAGTTCCCCTTCCTTCCTGTTTGTCATGTTTCTGATTTCGAAGTACATGTATTCAAGATCTTCCAAGTATAAGCTTGAAAAATCAGCTTCGCTGAATCTCCAGATCTGTCCATCCTGTCTAGTCACTGTAAACACAGGATACCAGATCCTTAAAAGCTTTTGAGCATCAATTTGTTTGATCGTGACAACCCGATACTTGGTACGCACTTCACTTATAGGTAGGCGCTTGGCTTTCAAAAGATGTTTATATTCTATGCGGTAATCTTTGGTCTGTCGATGAATGCCAAGAACTTTATCACCGCTCAGAGCTTTTCGATGTCGGATGAAAATTCCAAAGTAGATATCTTCTAAATATGGATCTCGGATTATTTCTCTATCATAACCAGGAAAGTTCGCTCTGATATGAAATGGCACATAATTTCTGGTGAAGATTTCAGTAGGATCAACATGTTCTCTTTAAGCAGGGACGTCTGACACATCAGGTACATCTGCAGTGGAAGATTCTGGAACAGTCTGACGGTCTTCTTGAACAGGAAAAACTGGATCTTCATCATTTATATCAACTTTAAAATCAAAGTAGATCCCAATCGACTCGTCAATGTTGTCAATGTTTTCTCCAAAATCTTGCTCTCCACCCAGAGTAGTAGAGAACACATCGTTGAAACCTACATTGGTAGACAAGTCTAATAACATCCTTGTTCCTACTGTGGAGTTTGTCGGCTTTTTAACCATTGGCTCGATCGTAGGACTTGTCTCCATTTCTTCATCTTCTATCACAATAGCCTCAAATGTTCTTTCCCAAACAGATTCCGGGGCAGAAGCTTAAGCAATTACGTCTTGAGTTGATGGCTCCTCTCCAACCCTTGCAGCTTGCTCAGATGTCTCGGCCAATCTCTGTCTCTTTCTCTCCCCCTCATGACTATCTGGATCATCCGGATCGTCCTGCCTTCGTTTAAGAGATGTGGCCTGAGACCTGCAAGTTTCTTCCAAAGTAGATACCAATTCAATAAAGGCATCCATTGAACTTTTTAGATCTTGGGTTTTGGATGTGATTAACTTGCTAACTTTGGAGAAGCTAGAAGTAACCACATCTTAAAAGGCCAAAAACTCTGAGGCTCGAACAAAAGGGTTAACATCTAATTGTTGTCGTAAGAGGCCAACCAAATCTGCATCTTCAGCGTCTGGATTTTGAGATGCCATTAATTTTGCATATAATAACGATTTAAGTTCATCCACCGATTGTTCTTGTACTGACGGTTCAGGTACATGTGGTGGTGATGGCGCAGATGGTGGCTCTTCTTCTACAGTTTTCCTTTCTCTTCAGAAGTCTTTTCAGACTGGCCATTTGAGCATCCATATTATCTTGAACAGCCTTTAGGGCACCGTCCAAATATTCCCTTGACACAAAGTCGGGTAAACTCACACCTGGATCACTTAGATTACCAGTTGTAACAACAGTTGAATAAATTGTTGTGCCTACGTTCAATGTTGGCATAATATTAGCATTGGTAGGACTTCTGACCTGTCCTTGTGAAATGTCCAAAGACACCACTCTGGTCGTTCTGGCAGGTTCACTAAGAACTGCACTTGGAGCAACAGATGCTCTAGACTCATGTGTACATATGTGTATGGGCGCTAGACTCGAGGTGCACAGAATCGATGTCAAAGACTGGGGCAGCGGCCTACTTATTTCAATAACTACATTCTCCAAATGAGAAGTAGTTAGCAGATGTGCTCTATCCCCATGATCAATTGAAACAACTGGTTGTTGAGAACCAGTTGAGTGGATGGGTGGGGTGTGCATTTGCATAGCTGGGCTAGCCATGTCTTGTTCAATACCAACATTTAAGGAATGAATGTCAGTAGCAGATGTGGATGCCCGGCTATGTGTTTCAGCTTGGGAAGGAGCTTGATACTCTTTTTCTGCTCCACTCTCACCCTCTCCGTATTTTTCTACGTCCCATTCACTCAATCTCTCAACATTTTCAACTGCAACTCCCTCATCTCCTTCTATGTCGGAAAGATCTTGAAGAATACGATCATAATCATCAACATTGAATGACAAAGAATGTAAGCTCGGACAAGGTTCTTGAGTTGAATATTCTGGAAAAATGTCATCTATGTCATCAACCAATGTTCCAATTGGAATATTCTGAGAAGGAACAGTTAAAACAACAGTTTAAGCATGATCTTCCGCTCCATCATCATTATTATCATCATCATCATCATCATGATCACCAGAAACTGCCTCATTATCGGTTTCAGTAGCTTCCGAACTTGACGAAGTTGTGGAAGTACTAGCAGATGAAGTACTTTGCCGATCAGACGCTCCCCCCGCTTGTTTACCCCTCTCTATTTCTTTTTCCCTCATCACACTTCCCTATTCAGGTAACCCCTGTTCCTGAACTCGCTCTTCTATTTTTAACTCCTCTCTCACAACTGAGGCATGGGGTGATCCTTGGGCAAGTTCAACCGGTTCTGGTTGAGCTATCGGATCTATTACTCTCCTATAGTCTATAACGCACTGAGTGGTCTGATCAGCTAAGGCAATTAGTTCTGGTGGTACTGGCATTATAGAATCCAAATCTTCTACTTCTGTATGATGTCGCATTCTGGTCATGACGAATGTCGGCCCTTTTTCAGAATTTGATCTGGCCGGAATATCTTCGTTAGCATTCATCATAGCCTTAATAAACAGTTGCAGAAACCTCTGAAAGGGCACAAATTTTCGAGTTTTAGACAGGAATCTTTTTGCATTGATCAGCTCCACCAATTCATTCCAGATGACTAAAGTATAGTCATAGTTTCTCGAAAAGACAATGCCATGAAAGAATTTGAGAAACGAACTATTGCAAGTATCTATGCCTGCTGTCTTTGACGTCAGACATCTGTTCAAAATTGAGAACAACAAATGCCAGATTGATTGTAGGAATCGTCTTTTGAATTGAGTTGGATTATTCAATTCTGCCGAGTATCCTAAACGTTTGATGTCCAAACACAGTTGTTCATCTGATACAAAGTCTTCAAAACTAGTAGAACCTAGTCCGGGCAGACGAAGAATTCTTCTTAGACGTTTCAATGTCAGACGACTGACATATTCGTCAACTTCTCCTTCAAAATCAATGGTGTCCCCGTCTTTTTCCAAAGCAAGCGTACTCCAAAATTGTTGTAAATACACCATTGGAACAGGTGTATTTGTTGATAATGAGTATGTTATGGGATGTCCTTTCAGAATTTCTAGGATGATCGGATATTTGGCTGGCATGGCAAAAGAAAAGACATGGTTATTGGGCTTTATGTCTAGGTATTTTATCTGAGGCAATAGTGTTTCAGAAGCAATGGGTTGGCTAGGCGGATGAATTGGGATATTATCATATATGACGGAAGGAACGTGAGATTCCTCGTCAGATTGATGTCTTTGATCCGCCGTTAATCTGTAAAAATGTCTAAAAAATTAGTACCCATTTTATTCAAGAAATTTGAATTGAAAAAAAAATAACAACACAAAAAAAAAAACTCTAAAAAAAATAAGCTAAAAAATCACATATACTAAAAAAATAACAAAACAAAACAAAAATATCAAAAAAAAACTTAACCAAAAACACTTAGGAAAAAAATATGGTGACCGGATTAGAAATCCGGACAACAAAGAAAGAAATTCAAACACTTAGAAAAACAACAAACAAATTGGTGACCGGATTTGGAATCCGGACAACAAAGAAAACAATCAAAAAATTACCAAGTATAAACACTAATCCGGACAACATCAACCGGATTAAGGTTGATCGGAGTAAACTCCGATCACCTTATCCGGTGAGATATCCGGTCAAAAACCAAACACAAATCTAAAATTATACTAACACACAAAACATCTCTAAGAAAAACAAATATTTAACTAAGATAAGCCTGAATTATTAGTATTCATCCTTTTATGGTTCATTTTACAATTCGATTCAATAAGATTAACAAAATAGTCCAATCAGTCCAAGACAAGTCCAATCGATCAAGGAAATATGAAAAAAATAATCAATCGAAGTAAACCTTGAATAGAACAGAGATGAAACAGTAGAATCAATAACAGTCTGAGCGATAAACCAGAGAAATGACCGGAGAAGACGATGAATAGTAAATGGGAGTAAAAAGTAAAAAAGAGACGAATATTTATAGTCAAAGTCAAAAACCGTTCAAATTCTAAACCGCTAAAAGCTTATCCGGATTAGAATAAATCGGTCAAGAGGTGTCCGATTTATGGAATGTGAAATGTCTAAGTGTTAATTCGGACAATAAATCGCTCAAGGCATAGACGATTTAGAAGAACACCGGTCAATACTTGTCCGGTTTAAGGATAAATCGCTCAAGGTTCAATCGATTTAGAAATAAATCGCTCAAGGTAAGGATTAAACCGCTCAAGAGTTAAACGATTTAAAGACTTGAAAAATTAAACTCAATAAACGATTTTGGAATCCGGTCAAATGAATTCAACGATTTAACAATCCGCTCAATTCCTTGTAAAGTGTATCTAATCTTATCCGGATAAGAGTTTATCATATAGCCTTTTGTCCGGATGTATAAAACGGACAACAAATCGGACAAGTGTTGTCCGGATTAGACTAAATCGGCCAAACACTTATATTTCTAAACTCTATATCTTTCATAAAAATTAGATAATACAAAAAATACCTGTAAGAAAAAAAATATAAATTGTTAGTTCAAAACAGATAAAATTCACTCCCCCTCAAAATATGATCTGTTGATCCCAAATCTCTCAATAACACTAATAATCTAGTTATGAATAACCAAATTATAGTGATTTTACAAAGAAAGTTATGAAGTCTCAAAGATAAAATAAGAACATTCAAGAACGACTTTGAGCTTCAAAGGTTTTACTTTATAAATAATGAAACTTAAAACAAAGAGTAAAAACCTTTCTCATGTACGCACATATGCCTACTTTTTACAATAGACCTAGTCGTCTATTTATACTAGATGGCTAATGCTAAGATAACTATCTATTGCTACTTTCTAGCAAATAGTCTAGCTAACAGATAAGGTTTACCTTTTACATGGATAATCATTATAAAAAAGATAAACTATAATTCCAGTTGTTGATTCGTCATCTCCAGCTGTCATTATCTATGTGGTGATTTCATCCTTATCTTCAAGTCTTTATTGCATGCTTGGATGAATACTTAGAAAATCTTCTAAGTGTTTGTCTGTCCAGAGCATCAATGAGAATACTTTCCATCGATCCAATGGTCTAACTTCGTCCATCAGTCCAATGGTTGGTCTTTCCATCGATCCTCTGGTTAGTCTGTCCATCGATCCAGACTTAGTCGATTCTGCCTTGCTATCTCCATTGGTCTTCTGGTTCTTCATCACTTATTGTTTATCATTACTTTTTACATTTTGCATTATGGGTTCTAACAATCTCCCCCTAAGTAATGAAATAACAAAGTCTAATCTAAACACATATGAAGAACAKACACTAATCTAGAAGAAAAACATCAAATTCCAAATTTTTCATTGGATGATGAATTTTCTGTACAAGATTGGAAACAAATTTACATCAAGGCAAAAAATACACAAAAATTCCATCTCTTCAAGRATTACCCGAGTATATCTCTCTAAAGCGCTGGAGTAATCTTCTGTATGCAATGACCGTTGAGATTTCTTGAAGGAGATGGCTTCCCTCTTCCCTCGGTACGTGGCTTCTGCCCAGTCTGTCTCTAATATTTTTCTGAAACCATTCAAGTGTTTCAGTTGAGTACTTGAAGGCTTCAAACATTCTAAAGAACTTTTTAACCCCAAACTCATTCTTGTAAACAAGTCCGAGTTTAGGTTGAGTCAAGACTGAGGCAGAGCGTATCTCCTGCAGACCCTGGAAATCTTCATCTGGTGGAGTGCAAGATAGTCTCTCAATGCCCAGCCTAAGAGCAATTTCAAAGTCGCTTTTGGCTTGATGCTTCACCAGGGACTCCATTGTCTTGACAATAGCTCTGTGCGCCATTCCGAATCGTATCCCATGATCTTGTCGTTGAGCAGTGTAGGCATATAACTCTATCAAGTCATATGGATTGAGGTTGATGAGGTCGTTCTCGCTGAAGACGCTAACTTCCCCATGGGCTCTTTCCACTCTAAACTCGATGTAGCGTATAGCTCTGTTGGCAAATGACTTGACTTTTAAGTCTATGACTCTTCTTATACCATCGTTCGAAAAGACAGCTCGAGGATCTTGGGTTGTCTATCTTACGAAACGATGATGCAAAAGGTTCATCGACTCTGGCGATAGGATTGGCATATTGGTTGACAGGCTTTCTTCTCGATCATGGTACATGTCTTGATGGATATTCTCCATCATTATTGGTTCCCTGGGTGTCAATTGAGGTCTTCTCCTCATCGACTCCATTTGCTGAAAGATCTCGTCCACTAGGCCTTGTGGAGGATGCCTCGAGGAAGAGGGAATATCCGCTTGCACCATGGGTTGAGTTTCGGTTTGGGGAGATGGTTGGTTTTCTTTGGTTGGTTGGGTGGTTTCAGGTTCATAGGTTTCTGTTGGTTGTTGGGGTGATGAAGGTTGGGTTGTTATAGGTTCTGGTTGTTGGGGTGATGATGGTTGGGTTATTATGGTTTCTAGTTGTTGGGAGAGAATGAAGGGTTGAGTTGAGCGAGGTGTTGGTGAAGGGGTTAAGGGTAGGTTTATTGTGGGTGTAGAAGGAAGAGGTTGATGTGTTTGAGGGGTGGTTGGTTCTTCATCGGTTGAGGAACTCAACACGATGGGCTCTAGGTAGTAGCTAAGGGAACCTGGTTAAGTGGTTCATCATCAGAGGACGAAGCCTCTGGTTCCCTCGCTTGGGTTTCTTGGGTGGATGGTTGTTGTGGTGATGGTTGTTATGGTGTAGCGGATGTAGATGTGTATGTAGCCGCCGCCTCTGTCTCTCCCTCACGAGGTCCAAGACCTTGATCATCAGGGTCTTGGTCATCGTGGCGTTGTCGTTTGCTTGGACGGCTGCTTGAACATGAGGCTTGGAACCTCTTCTTCTTCTTTTCCTTCCTGAGGTACGTAAGATACTTCCTCAGGGTCGTTTGTCGGTGGCTCTCCTCCATTATCTTGAGGAGAAAGGTGATGCGTCTTTGCTCATCGGCCAAGGTTTCTGTAAGAGTTCTGGTTGGATGGATGGCCCGATGAACAAACTTTGTGCTGATCTCATTGAACGATGAGACCAGTGCCCTTGATAGAGCCTGCATGTCCGCCCTGGTGGCGAAGTCGGTTGTGGAGGCTGAAGATGGTGGTGGCATGGTGGATGTTGATGGGGGAATAGGTAGGTTGGTGATTAAATTTTTCACCTCTGCAGTGAAAGTGCAAAAGGTTGCATTGAAGGATGGGCCTGTAGAGGGAGAAGGTGGCTGAGAAGTGGGTTGGGGTATTTGGGCTAGGATAGCAGCAGGGAGTTGGGTGAGGGTGTCTTGGATAGTGGTCATTTGGTGGGTGAGGGTGGCAAGGATTTCATCAATTGATGAAGTGGAGGGCTGGGTAGGTTGGGGAATTTGTGAGGTGATGGAGGATGGTAGTTGATGAAGGTGGCGAGTGATGGTTTGTAGTTGGGAAATAATATAGGTTAGGTTTTCATCGGTCTCAGTTGCCTGAGCCGTGAGAGTGGCAAGGGATTGGATAAGTACTTGGTTGCGTTGGGTGGCTAGGGAGGATATGGTGTTATGTTGTTGGGTGAGGGTTTGTTGGAGGATTTGGAGGCGGGAAGAGTTGGTTTGGGTTTGGGTATCGATTTGGTTTAGATGGCATTGAAGGATGGCAAGGGATTGGTGGAGGTCAGGGGTATCGGGTGAGGGTTGGTTTTCCACCAGCCCTTGTACAAGGAGCTTAAGGTCATCCAATGACCGCATCACTGTGTCTACATAGGCCTAGAACTCGGCCTTTGTGACCAGATCTGCAAGTGGGGTAACCCCAGCAGCAACAGATGCTGCAGGTTTTGCCTCTGTTCCTGAGGCGCCTTCTTGGCCTTGTGTTAAGGTAGGCCGTGAAGGACTTTCATCATGTCCTTGATAGTTTTCGAGAGAAGAACTATCTCGTAATGTTTGGACATCCTCTTCCTCTTCCACAGCTTCAGAGGCTGAGTAAGTGAATCGGATGTGTGTTCCCTTCGATAGATCAAATATCGAGGGAAGGGTGCACGAATCGAAGATCGCTCTGAACGATCGAGGGGTTCAAATTCAGAAGCAACACATGCTTCTGAGTGTGTGTGAGGTGGTGGCGAGCCCTGAGGCGATGGGGCTCTTGTTTCTGCATCACCTCTCTGTTGAGAAAGGGGTGATGGAATATAAGGTTCCTCGGCTGGTTCATCTCCATAGGCCCGAAAAATGGCCTCTGGATGGCTAGCTTGGGTTTGGATTGGACTGGGTCGTCCTGTTTCAATATCCCTTTGGCTTTGATCTCCAGGTATAGTGGATGTGGTTGCCTTTTGGGTAGTGGGTTGGGAAATATGTTGGTGAGGGCCGGGGGAAGCACTAGCATCATCATCATCTTCATCATCCGATGAAGGTGATGTAGGTGCTCCCTCGTGTGGTGGGGAGGACGGCTCTATGTGCTCCGGGATAGCTGCCCTCAGTTCTTGGGACAGCATGGAGCGTTCATAGGCTAGGCGTATCTCACTTGTCGATGGAATGACAGTGAGCATAGCCCTTGATAGTGGTATGTTGATGCGGTATCCTTCCTTTGAGAGGGTTGGGCGATGTCCGTGCATCTTGTAGACCAGGGTATATGGCTCTGTGGCAGGGAGTTTGTGTTGCCTCATTGCATCCCCAATGATGAGAGCAAGGAAGCGGGGGAAGAGGACAGCAGACAGTGGCTTTCCTGCGGCTTGAAGTTTACACTTTTTGAGCACGGCCGCGTGGATCTCGGTGTAGATGATGAGGGCGTAGTCGAGGTTGAGGTTGAAGAAAAGGCCATACATGATCATCATGATGTTCAGATTGCCTTGGTCGAGAGAGCCCAGCTTGCAGGTGAGTGAACGGTTGAGGATTGAAAAGAACAAGTTCCACATTGGTGGGAGGAATTGTCTTTTGAAATCCGAGATGTTTCGTATCTCC
>NW_020201317.1:48713-67419 GCF_001531365.2 Cynara cardunculus var. scolymus | reverse complement strand
TAGATGACTATCCAGACTCTGCTGTGGACTAATTCTTGTAATAGTGTAGGCCTGAGCAACTAATTTTTCAATTTGTTTATTTATGTAATTCTTTTTTCAGAGGATGAGTTTAATCTCCTCTTGTAATTCTTTCAATTAGTCATTTCTTGCAACCATTTGTCTAAAATTTACTTTTCCATACTTAGGGGGAGATTGTTAGCTCTAATATTCACTTCTTGTAAAAGTATGAAAAAGTATTCTGCAAGTGTTGACAGAAGGGTATCTTCCACAGAACACAACAGAGGACTAGCAACAGAAGTTGTTTCATCGTGCAAGTAAAATGTGACAGAACCTCTGATGTCTCTCACAGAGGTTCTGGAAAATGGTCCTCTGGCAATAAGATCATACAAGTCAATTATAGTAGAGCCTCTGAGATGGCTCACAGAGGGTCTGCGGTTTCGTCTTCTGTGAAGATCCTCTTCTAACTGTCTTTCAAATTGTTAGCTACATGTGCTTCTCACGTGACTAGGTCTTTAATCGACTTTATTTGGACGACTTAGATGATTTCACTCGTCAATATCTTGTCAGTAAGGTCGTTAGGAACTAGTATAAATAGCGGCTAAGGCCATTGTATTCAATGTGTTTTCGAATTGTAATCGTCTTATTTTCAATTGAATGAATTGAAAAACCTTTGAAGCTATTCTCCTGTGTTCATCTTCTTCCTCATATTAACTGTGTGTTCTTGGTTTAATTACTCTGTTCTGTTCTTATTATTGTTTCCGCTGCACTGTAATCGTCTTAGAGTTCATTCAGAGTAATATATCAATATCAAAGCTGAATTTATAGGTCCAACAATCTGGTTTCCATATAAGACTTGGCATGTTCACTTCACCTTTCATTCATCAAAAATAGCATTTCTAAGCCAACCAGAGCCTCTGGATTCATACTCTTTACGACCAGAGCCTCTTTGAACCCAAAGAATTCCCCCCCTCTCTCACTCCACATGCACTTAACCATATTTTCATACTTCATTTCATCGCCTTTGCAACCAGAGCCTCTGGTTCTAAAAGACCAGAGCCTCTGGATTCAAAGCCTTTGGAACCAGAGCCCCTCTGGTCTCAAAGGCTCATCCATTATACTATTTTACATGCACTTAATCATTTTCTCATACTTCTTTTCCTCGCCTTTGCAACCAGAGCCTCTGGTTCCAAAGACAAGAGCCTCTGGATTCATTGTCTTTGGAACCAGAGCCCTCTGGTCTCAAAGACCCATTCATATGCATATCCWTTTGCACACTTAGCCACATTTCATACCTTTCTTTCATCATCCTTCACAACCAGAGCCTCTGGTTGTATAGACCAGAGCCTCTGATTGTATAGACCAGAGCCTCTGGTCACCTCAATCATCATTGGTTCTAGGGGGAGTGTTTTTTAAACTCAAAACCAATCTTCATGCATCATTTGAGGGGGAGCTACTCATTTATCATGAAACTTCATTATACACATGCATTTTTCATACCAGAGCCTCTGGTTCTACTATCCAGAGCCTCTGGACACATAAATGCTACATAAAAAATGAATACACCATGTGTATTTAACCAGAGCCCCTCTGGTTCTACATAATGGATTGCCCATGCTTATACAGAAGCTCTGGTTTGTCATCCAAGGCTTCTTAATCATGCAATCCAACATTTCATTGATGAATTCCTTCTTTGATGTTCAACCAGAGCACCTCTGGTTCCCCATCAAAAGGGTTATGTGAAACCAGAACTCCTCTTGTTCCATGATAAAATCACTTTCATCCATAAACCCATCAAAATTGAAAAACTTTCTAAAGATTATACAAAATTGCAGCTTTTGTGACTAAAAACTATACAACATGGGTTTTTAGAAGACCAAAACTTCGTAATTCGTATTAATCTTATAATTAGATGGGATTTTAAATTTAAATTGTTTTTGGATTAATATTTAACGAGATTATTTGGAATAATTTCTTATTTCAAATAATCCATACGTCATCCTCACACGCGCCTGACACCATATACAACCTGTTCCCCATGAACCGTTTCCAATTTCGCTTCCCTAACCCCGCCTTGACACGTGTTCTCCAACATTAATGACACATACAATCAAGACGGCTTACGATCTCCAAATCAAATCACCTTTTACCTAACCGCCTCCCCTTTTCATGATTATTTCAATATAATAATCAAGAAACCGTTTCCTATTCCTTAACCCCACCCCACCCCCCCACCTCCTCCACACCTATAAATACCCTTCTTCAACCTCCATTTACTCTTTACGCTTCCTAAAACCTGCAAACAGACTTTGACGAACGAACTTACCTGCAACCTCCTACGCAATGGCTTCCTCCGTATCATATGAGTCCAACAACAATGACATCCACGTTCAATCCACTGGTGCCGACAGCCGCGCAATAGTCTTCCTCCCAACGAAGCCCAACAACCATGCCATTGAACTGCAAAACAACCTGTTCGACGACAGGTTTGCCGTCATGATCGAATTCTTCAAAAACTGCATCCTTCTACCAGCACTAACCCTCACTGACAGTGGCGTACCACTAAAGTACATCCAACAGTACTGGCAGACCTGTGAATTCGACCCTGAAAGCCATGGAATAATGGGGGACATTGACACCCCAAACGACATGATTTGCTCGCTCAAGATCTCGCGGGCAAAAGTATCTTGAGTTCTGTGCATTCCCACCCGTCGAGAACTCGGCATTGAGCAATATGCCGAGCCACCCACCACCTCCGACATCTTCCGGTTCATCCAAATGCTAGGTTACAATCGTGACCTACGCAACGCCTCTGACTTCAAAAGGCAGTGTTTACCGCCAATGTGGAATATGTTCTTTTCCATATTGATCAGGGCCCTCACCTGCAAACTAGGGTCGATGGACCATGGAAACATCAACATCATGACAATCATGTACGGCCTCTTCTTCAACATCCTTCTTGACTACACTTTTCTCATATACAATGAGATCCACACTGCGGTAGTCAAGAAATGTAAGATCCAGGAGACCGGCAAGCCATTAACCTCTGTTTTGTTTCCTCGTTTCCTATCCCTATTCATAGGGGATGCGATGAGGAAACATGACCTCCCGGCCGAAGAACCATTCACTCCCGTCTTCAAAATGCATGGCCATCGACCCACTCTATCGAAGGAAGGATACACAATCAACAGACCCATCTCAAGAGCCATGCTCAGTGTCATTCCAGAGACATCTGAGATCCGTAGAACCTACAAACGCTCTTTGCTGTTCCATGAACCAAGGGCAGCTACCCCAGAGCGAATAGAGCCGTCCCGGAAACAAGCGAGGGAACACAGGAGGTATCTTCATCGGATGATGAAAATGATGATGATGATGACACTCGTCGTGCATCCCTCGGCCCTACTCACACAAATCCCCCTCCCTCTTCCCAAAGGGCAACCACCACATCTAACCTTGGCGATCAAGGCCAAAGGGGTATTGAACAAGGACGGCCCAGTCCAAACCCAACCCAATCTAGCCATCTAGAGGCCATTCTTCGGGCCTCTAGAGATGACTTATCCGAGGAACCACAACACTCATCGCCCATCTCCCAACCGAGAGGCGATGCAAATATAAGAGCCCCATCGCCTCAAGGCTCGACACAACCAACCACACACCCAGAAGCATGTGTTGCTTCTGACATTGATGCACCCCTAGATCTTTCAGAGCGGTCTCCAATTCGTGTACATATCCCCCCCTTCGATACTTGATCTAGCGAAGGGGAAACACACATACTTCTCCTATCCTGCCGAGGAAGAAGAAGAAGTCGAAACATCAGGAGATAGCTCCTCACTTGAGGGCTATCAAGGACATGATGGAAGTCCTTCACAACCTGTCTTTTCACAAGGCAATGAAGGCTCCCCAGGAGCAGAGGCTCAACCTGCAACATTCGTTGCTGCAGGGGTTACCCCCATGACCGAACTGGTCACAAAGGCCGAGTTCCAAGACTTTGTTGACTTAGTTCAGCGGTCCTTGGAAGATCTAAAACTCATCATCCAAGGGATTGTTGACAACCCACCATCCATCAATACCACCACCCTTCAACAATCCCTTGCCACCCTTTAACAAAAACCTTTCCACCCTTGCAACCCAAACCCGGGACAATACAACACGTCTACAAATGCTTCAACAAACCGTCACCCAACACCACAACACCACCTCCTTCCTTGCCACCCAAAGAAACCAACTCCTCATTCACTCCATCGACACTCTTACGGCCCAGGCAACTTCGACCGATGAAAACCTAGCCTCCATCACCACCCAAATAAATACCATCTTCCAGACCCTTAACGCCCTACCAGCCACCATACTCTCCCAACTCCCTCAACCAACCCCAACCCAAACAACTTCATCAATCGATGAAACCCTGGCCTCCCTCACTTACCAAATGACCACCATACAAACCACCCTAACCCAACTCCCAACCACCATATTAGCCAAAATACCCCAACCACCCCCTCCTCCACCTTCCTTTGCAGGCCCATCCTTCGATGAAGCCTTCGCCTCCTTCATTGTAGAGGTGAGAAATCTCATTGCCAACCTTCCCATACCTCCATCTACATCCACCACCACCTCCGTGCCACCACAAGCTTCATCTTCAAGCACGGAGTTTGCCACAAGAGCCGATCTCAATGCTCTGTCCAAAGCATTAATCTCATCCTTCAATGAGATAAGTGTCAAGTTTGCTGCTCGGTCCATTGAGCCTACCAATACATTGAAGAAGAGCCTCCTACAACAGCAAGAACAAACAAACTCTCTTCTTTGCTCCATTGAGTGCGCACATTGGCCAAACACATACGTCTATTTAAGAAAAATAGGACCAGGGGCTCCTGTTCATCGAACCGCCCCCTCAAGAGACGAAGACATAAGGATCCAGACCTCGATGAACATGGTCTCGGTCCTCATGAGAGGGAGAATCAGACCACAGCTTCATAACCAACAGAATCTGCTGCACCTTCATCATCCTACAAACAAACACAAAACCCACCATCACCCAACCAAGCAACCCAAGCAAAGGGAACCAGAGGTTCAGCCCTCTAAAGATGTACAAAATGTACATGTTCCCCTTCCTACCAAACCTGAACCCATCGTGTTGAGTTCCTCAACCGATGAAAATCCATCCAGCCCACCAACAGAAACCAACCCACCTTTTATTCCATCTTCAACACCAAACCTACCATTAACCCTATCACCAACCCCTCACAAAACACAACCCTTCATCAACCTACCCAATAAACCTGAACAAACACTCATCCAACCTTCACCTCAACAACCTCAACCCCAAACACAACCCGATGAACCTACACCACCCCAAAATGAGCCTACCCAAAAACCATCCCATTACCAACCGATACACAACCCACTACCCAAACACACCCCCCAACCGATAAACAACCCATAACCCAAACTCAACCCCCAATCGAACCAACCATGGTGCAAGCGGATATTCCCTCTTCATCAAGGCACCCTCCGTAGAGCCGAGTTGATAAAATAATCGAGAACATAGAGTCGCTAAGGAGACGTCCAGAGATACCACCAAGGGAACCCATCATGATGGAGAACATCCATCAATATCTATACAATGATCGCGATGAAAGCTTGTCTCTCAATTCTCCAGTTCTATCGCCAGAATCCATGGACCTCCTACACCATTAATTCGTTAGACAGACTACCTAACCACCACAAGCTATCTTCTCAAATGATGGGATAAGGATGGTAGTGGATATAAAGATGAGGACCTTCGCCAACAGAGCTATTAGATATATCGAGTACACGATGGAGAGAGCTCATGGTCAGGTCAGTGTCTTCAACGATAATGACTTGATCAATCTCAACCCCTACGACTTGATCGACCTTTATGCATTCACAGCACAACGACAGGATCAAGGAAAAAGATTTGGGATGGTAAACAGAGCGATAGTAAACACGATGGAGACCTTGGTGAAGCATCGTGCCAAGAGAGATTTTCAGATTGCTCTTTAATTAGGCATCAAAAGACTCTCCTGCGCTCTACCTAATGAAGACTTTCTTGGCCTGCAATAGAAGAGATCTGCTTCAGTCTTAACTCAACCCGGGCTTGGACTTGTCTTCAAGAATGAGTTCAGGGTAAAGAAATTTTTTAGACTAACTGAAGCATTCAAGTATTCAACCGATACACTTGAGTGGCATGCTCGTTCCAAGTTCGAAGTACCAATTGATGTAACCCCTATGCCACATAATGGCTGTAGACCCCCAAAAAAAAGATGTGGCATTAAGATTTCCAAGGTTTAGCCAAGGCTTAGCTCAGGACCCCACAAAAAAAGGCCTTTCAGAAAGTTATCAGAGATAGACTGGGCAGAACTCACGTGCCAAGAGAAGATGGGAATCAACTCATTCATGAAATATCAACAGTCCTCAGCTATCGAATACTGCTTCTGCGCTTCTGGGAAATATCTCAAGGTAGATCATGATGAGTTGTAAATTTTTTGCCTTAATATGAAATGTCTTTTGCTTCCAGCTGTAAGAATTCATCATCCAATGAAAATTTGGAATTTGATGCTTTTCTTTAGATTAGTCTCTGTTCTTCAAAATTGTTCATAGATTAGTTTATATTTGTTCTTTCATTACTTAGGGGAAATTGTTAGACCCCACAATTTATAAGTGTAAAAGTAATGAAGAACAATAAGTGATGAAGAACCAGAAGACCGATGAAGACATTAAGGCATAATTGACCAAGTTTAGAGAAGAACCAGAGGGTCGATGAACAACCAGAGATGCGATGGAAAGAGCATCTTCATCACCTCTCTGGTCAACAACACTTAGAGTTTTCTTCAGCAATATAACCAGAGGCATACGATGAAGATATGAAGATAAGGTTGAATCATCATTCCATGAAAGACAGCTGGAGATGACAAATCGACAGCTGGATTTCAAGTTTATCTCTATTTATAGCTTATCCATAGTTTAGATAAACTTTATCCGTTAGTAGAAGATTAGCTAAATAGTCTCACTAGATAGTTATCTTCTAATTAGCCTTCTAGTATAAATAGATGATTAGGTCTATTGTTAAAAATGTCGCTTTTACGTTTTTCATATTGAATAAAGTGAAATCGTTGGCACTCAGGATTATTCTTTGAATGTTCATACATTGTTCTTGAGTGTTCATCATTTTGTTCATTAAAACACTATAATTTGGTTATTCTTAACTCGATTATTAGTGTTATTGAGAGATCTGGGATCAACACTCTTCCCTCAACTGGGATATAGTCGCCATTGGGTATGACGACTGGTGTCTCGCCATTGGCGCCAACCCTGTTTTCGAGTAAATCATCATTCCCAATCATGTATTCAGTCGCAACTGTGTCAACAATCCTGGTTTCACCTTTATCAATTTTACATGCCATGTTAGTTGTAGCATTGTTTCCTTCGTTGGAGAAGTGCTTGATCAGCTTCTGATATTGTTCACTCGTGAGACCCAGTATTGGACTCGATTCAGCATCAGCCCATGCCGCATTGGGCTTTCCCTTTTATTTCTTTCCTTTGCTTGGCCACCACTCCGGGTAACCAATTCTCTTGAACCAGCACCCTCGGTTGTGACCATCCTTGCTACAGAAGGTGTAGTGTTCGACCTCTTCTCTGTTTTTACGCCTTGTGTCTTTTGTTG
Organism: Cynara cardunculus var. scolymus; assembly: GCF_001531365.2. NCBI lineage: Eukaryota > Viridiplantae > Streptophyta > Magnoliopsida > Asterales > Asteraceae > Cynara > Cynara cardunculus. Next base: position 59,741 of record NW_020201317.1, on the reverse strand, counting down.
TTCCTCTGTTTTATTGTGCAGTAAAACTATTTGGCACCTCTCATCGAATCTATGAAAAGCAGCAGCTTCCTGTGCCGGTTTTTTTGTCGTTGAGATGGCCCATTGCTGTTCATCTTTGGACACGAGGTGGTATGCTGTTCCTAGCGTGGGAGTTGGTTTTGACGCAAGGATCTGTGTTTTTATGGTTGAGAACATGCCATGAAGCCCCATCAAGAATTCATAAAGCCTTTTCGTTTCTTCAGTTTCATTCAATATCTTTCCCAGATCACATGTGCATTTACCATATGAACATCTATGGATCGGCGAAACAGATTGAAACTCATCCCATAGTCCTTGCATCTTCTTGTAGTAGGCCGATACAGAGTCTCCATTTGTTGCATCATGGTGAGGGTTTGATTCAGTTCATAGGCTTGAGGTGCGCTTTTCTTTCCAAATCGTTCTTCAAGTTCTTCCCATATCTTTGCCGTCGTGTTGGCATATTTTATGCTCGACCTGATTGTTTTCTCCATGGCTGTGGTGAGCCATCCCTTGATCATGGCGTCGCAATGCATCCATGTCATGTATTCTGGTGAGTTTTCTTTTTGTGTGTTGATCATCCCATTCACAAATCCTATCTTGTTCTTGGCGAACATGAAGTTCTTCATCTCCTGTGCCCAATCTCCATAGTTTCCGTCCATAAGAACGTCGTTTACGTGCATCTGTCTTGGATAATCTGATGCTTGTAGATAGTATGGTGAGTTGGTGTCAACACGGGTGTTGTCGGCTTTGTTTATGTTTTCGTCGTCTCTCCATGATTCTGACGATGGCTTAGGGGTTGTTGCATGGTTTATCTGACCCCGCTCTGATACTGTGATCCCAGATTCAAGTCATAACAATCAATAATCAAGAACACAATATGAATTCAATCTGTCGACCAACTTAGATTCATCAACAGTTTTGTACAAGTTCTTGATCACATACAATTTCTCTCAATCTGCTTATGAATGATTGTAACTACTAACTAACAAAACAGACAACTAACTATTTATACCACTACTATAAAAGGAAATTAAACTAACTTTCTATATAAGGAAACTACAATACAAAGCATTATAAAACATATTAAGCACAGGGACTTGAAAACAACATTTTGTTCCAACAATCTCCCCCTTTGGATTCAAGTCCAAAACAACAACAATCTTCAGAAAACTTCAAAAACATTAAGATATGATCTTCAAAGCTTTAAACAATTTTAGCTCTTCAACAATCTCCTCCAAATAACTTTTCAACACAAAAACAATCTTCCTCTTTACATCAACATTCTTCAAACAATCTTCCCCTGATCATCTTCAGAAAAACTTTATCTCCTTAAACTGATAAGGATTTATCATTTTGTTAATGCTCTCTTTTAAGAAACAACAAACTTTTTTTTTGTAGAAATGATCTTCACATTCAATCCCTCTTGAACTCTGTAGTACAATAATCTTCAGCAATTATCAGAACATATCTATCAACTATTTCAAACATTTACACCTTACTCGATCTTCATAAATTGATGTAGAAATCTTCATTCAATTTCAAAATTAACTCTCCCTTATGATAAAAATGAGGAGCATTTACATCATACTTTGAAATGAATGATCCTTGTAGGAATGCCGTCAATTCATAAAAAGTTAAGCAAATTTTTGCAAATTCACTTATATAATCTTTTCAGAGTATGAAGGTGAGGGAAAGAACCAGATTCAACTTATGAACCTGTTTTTCAATCTCTTAGAAAAAGATTGTCTTGTGAATATAACTGATATATTCAGTACAACGAATGTACTTCATATATGAGACTTTTTAATGTTCATCTCACCAGGACTTCTATTCAATCATTAATGACATTGAAAAGCTTATCTATGAATGTTATGTTAGAATAACAAATATTCTATAAATTTGTGCAGTGAAGAAATGATAAAGCAATTAACGCTTCAGATTAGGCTAAAAAGATAAATAGTGTGGACTATACAAATTTATCAGACTCAATTTGTGATCAATAAGACTTGAAGGGGGGACATATATCTTTCGTTTTCAATATCAATTATCTCCAAATGAGAAACCAATATATTATGAGATGTGTGCCCCAAGTGTTATAGAAACACTTATCTTTTAAAAGATAAATGAGTAGCTGGTGGATTTATTAAATTGAGTTGGCCTGGACTTGCCTTTTTCAATATTAGTCTCGAAAGGATTGAAAACTAATAGATTGTATGGTTCGCCCGGATAATAGTAGATAGAACATGATTCTTTTAATCTTTTAATCCTCGACACAATTCTTATCAATTCTTTTAACTCATTTTAACTACCCCTCTCATTTACATTTTAAGCTCTGCACACAAACCTATTTTACAACTAAGATCACTCAAATATGGATATCCTCTTGGGTAGGACAGTTGGTTCTGACAGTCCATAGAGGTATTTATGTTAAGCTCTCAGTCCCTACTAAAATTTTTCAGATAAGCTCATTTGATCACAAAAGAATGACCAAGAATAATATTGATCACAAATGATTGATCAAAGATAATATTGCAATTATGCACAATTGATCAGATGAAAATTGATCAAGAATAATTTTGTAATTAAGTACATGAACAATTAAGGAGTGATGTACAAAACATATTATTCAGAAAAATATCGGGAGAAATGAACGAAGATCTGTAAGAACAAGTTTATAGATTCAAAAATCAAAGAATTAAGATGTGTATCAATCAAAGAATTATTTACAAATAAGCTTAGCAAACAAAGTTGAGTACAAACGAGTGTATTATCACCGAAAATGATTTTTCATTTTAGAGACATGATAATAATGATTTAAAGAACAACTAAAACATGTATTAGAATTTTGTACGAAGAGAAAATATGCAAGTAAAATCTCTAGAAAATACCTGATCAGAGAAAGTACTCGTTCCCAAAAAAAAATCAAAATCATTTAAAATTCACACTTCTTAGAAATAAAAATCGTTTAAGTTCAAGAAGTGGTTTGAACAATTAGAAAAACATTTTTATATACACAGAAGTTGTCCTTCTTCTATGCATATTCAGATAAAGATCAGAATGATATACCTGATAAGAATGACAAATAAGATGTTTATGATTTGATGAACTCCCCCTAGATGTTACAACTCAAAAACGCTCAAACAAGTTATTACAATTTTGCAATTTAGCACAAAAAGATCAAATACAGATAAACATTAAGCTCTAGCTCCCCCTAGAAAAATGAATTAGATTTTATACAGACAAATTGAGCATTCCAAGCTTGTTTACTAAAAATGAAAAGCTTTTCTCATCAAGAGGTTTAGTGAAAATATCAGGAAGTTGAAAATCAGTCTGCACAAAATGCATATCAATTAAGCCTTTTTTTACATTATCCTTAATGAAATGATACCTGATATCGATGTGTTTGGTCTTAGAGTGTTGAACTGGATTAGCAGTTATTGCAATCGCGCTTTTTGAATCGCAGTTGATAGGAACTTTGTTAAACGTGTACCCGTAGTCTAGGAGTTGTGTCTTCATCCACAAAACTTGTGAACAACAACTAGCTGCAACGTATTCTACTTCAGCAGTAGAAGTTGAAACATAGTTTTTCTTCTTCAAAGTCCAACTGACTAGTTTGTCGCCTAAGAAATGACATGATCCAGAAGTGCTCTTTCTATCTAGTTTGCAAGCTGCATGGTCAGAATTAGTAAATGCAGTTAGCTCAAAACCATATTCTTTTGGATACCAAAGGCCTAAATTTTGTGTGCCTTTAAGATATCTAAGAATTCTTTATTTTTTTATTAACCTGGATATCCAACCCGCTATGCGAGCTGACTAATCCCAAGGCGGCCACCTGCTTTGTAGATAGCCCGGAGTCACCGCATTTGAACATCCATGGTCACAAAGGGATTTTTATGCCTCCTTAGATTAAGAATTCTCTTTACTGCAACAAGATGTGACTCTTTAGGATTAGCCTGATAYCTTGCACAAATACATGTTGAAAACCTTATATGTGGTCAATTTGAAGTTAAGTACAGTAAAGATCCAATCATGGCACAGTAATTTTGTTGATTAACAGATTTTCCAGATAAATCTGCATCCAATAAAGTACCAGTGGCCATGGGAGTCTTTATCGAAGAACAATCAGACAAATTAAATCTTTTCAAAATATCTTTAATATATTTGGACTGATTAATGAATATGCCATTGGGAATTATTTTACTTGAAGACCAAGAAAGAAATTTAACTCTTCCATCATATTCATTTGAAACATAGATATCATGATGTCTGAAAAATTCTTGCAAAACTTTGGATTTGTAGAACCAAAAATAATATCGTCAACATATATTTGAATCAAGATCATATGCTTACCTTGCTTTTTAAGAAATAAAGTTGTATCTATCGTACCTTTCTTAAAACCAGACTTCAATAGGAACTGAGTTAGAGTATCTTACCATGCCTTAGAAGCTTGTTTCAAACCGTATTACGCTTTGTCTAGAACATAGACATGATCAGGTTTGTATGGATCAACAAACTGACTCACGTATACTTCTTTGTGAAGAATATCGTTGAGGAATGCCGATTTGACATCCATTTGGTAAACCTTGAAAATTTTGTGAGCATCATGCAACTGGAGCAAAGGTCTCGTCATAATCAATACCTTCTTGTTGATTGTAACCTTTAGCAACCAATCGGGCTCTGTTTCTCACTACAATTCCCATCTCGTCCTTTTTGTTTTGGAAGACCCATTTTGTACCAATTATTGATTTGTCTTTCGGCCTCGGTACAAGTCTCCAAACTTGGTTTCTTTCGAATTCTTGAAGTTCATCTTGAATGGCATTGATCCAGTCTGGATCTTGCAACACTTCAGATGGATTCTTTGGCTCTATTGCACTAAGAAAGTTCACAAAAAGACACTTGTTAGCGGTAGCAGATCATGTTTTCACTCTATCATTTACATTATCGATTATTTGAGTAAAGGGGTGATCTTTTGTCCACTTGTGAGTACAGGAGAGGGGTTGAACATCAGTTAAGTTGTTCTTATCATCATATTCATCAGTTACAACTTGAATTTGACTTTCAGCTTCAGTTTGAACTTCTGAGTCAGCTTCAGCTTGAATCTCATAATGTTCAGCTACATTAACAGGTTGAGGAGACTCAAATTGATGAATATCGGATTGAACAATCTCTAGTTGAGTTTGTGCCTCAGCTTGAACATGTTCTAATTCAGTAGCTTCTGTAGATTTCAGGTTGAACAACATTTGATGTTGAACAACCATCTTCAGATGGTCCAGAAATTTGACTAACTTGTGGAATCAGGACCACTGGTTCATTCAACTTGGGTAGATCAGATATCTCATATTCTACAAAAAATATCCCAAGTAAGATCAAATGTGTCTTTGAATAAAGAATCTAAATTTTATTTTACAGTAGAAGAATCAGATTTATTTATCTTGTTTGGTACAGGTTCTACATTGCTTTGTGTAGAAGCTAACTGTTGTAGTTTGTGTCCTAAACTGATTTGTTCAGAAGTCGAAGATTCATAGAATCTAACGTTGATGCTTTCTATGACAATCTTGGATGACTTGATGTAAACTTGGAAGGCTTTAGACTTTTAACAAATAACCAATAAAGTAGCCTTCTGTCGCCTTTTATCGAACTTCCTGAGATTGTCTCAATCTTTAAGCACGAAACATTAGCATCCAAAAACATGGAATTTTTTTACGTCAGGCTTTCTTTTATTTATTAACTCATAAGCAGTTTTATTAAAATGTTTGACAATGATCGTTCGATTTTGTGTGGAATAGGCGATAGACACTGCTTCAACCCATAAATATAGAGGTAGACTAGAGTAAGCCAACATAGTCCGAGCAACGTCGACTAATGTTCTGTTTCTTCTTTCAACAGCTCCATTTTGTTGCAGAGTTCGAACAACAGAAAAATTATGAGAAATCCCAATAGTTTTCAGAAAACTTTGAAGGGTCTTGTTTGTAAATTCAGTGTCGTTGTCACTTCGAAGCTTTTGAACTGGAAGTTGTAGAAGAACTTGAATGTGCTTGACAAAATAAATGATCAGCACAAGCGCATCAGATTTAGCTCTCAGAAACTCTATCCACGTGTATCTAGAATATTCGTCGACCATCACCAAGATGGAAGAAAAATGTATAACACTTTGGCGAGTGAGTACGCATTGTGTTAGACTCCATAATTCCTGTGTGTAAAAGTAATGAAAAATGTACAAATATGGAAGTCTGGAGACCCGATGGAAGACAAAGATGAAAAGATTCTAAGTGCTGAAGGCAAACCAGAGACGCTATGAAAGGTCCAGAGGTGCTATGAAGACCTAAAGCACTTAACCTGATAATCATCTACTTATTAAGAAGTTCATCAAGTCGAGGAACTAGCAACTCCATAACCCCCTTGGTTTATAGTAACTAAAAGAATCATCAAGTGTCAGTTCAATCAGATATACTCTTGTTAAGCAGATATGTGAAGAATCCTGATTTAACACACTACCTAGAGACAGCTGGAGGTGATTGATCGCCAGCTTGAATTCTGTTACGCCAGGTAGTTAGAGATAACTCCCACCTTTCTAGATAGATATAGTCTCCTTGTTTATCTCATAGGTATCTTATACTAGATTGTTATCCCTTAGACTAGATTACTAGTATAAATAACATTCATATGTCTTGTATCAAAAGTAATCCTTCTCATTATCATTATTATAGTGAAATTACTTGAAAGCTTTATACTTTCTTGAATGTCATTAAAGTTGTTCTTCACTTTCTTCATTAATACAATTGATTTAGGTTCTCAAACATAAATCTTCATGTTACATTGAGAGATCTGGGATCAACAATTGGTATCAGAGCAAATTGATTGATTTTTAATCAAAATGATCAATTTGAATCAGAGTATTCAAATCTCTAAATTTTTTTCTCTCATTTTCTCTTTGAAATCTCTTAAATGGCCAACTGGAATTCTGCATATAGTGTTGGATCTCTCACCAACCCTCCAACTCTTCAATGAGAAGAGTATCTATAATGGAGGATAAGGATGGTAAATTTCCTTGAGGGGATGGACATGAATCTCCTTAGATCTGTCATGGAAAGTCCCTATATACCTCAGACCCTTGTCCCAAGAGTTCCTGGTAGAAGCACAACTGAAGAAGTAACAGCCTACTACATGGTAAAAGACGAAAGCAATTGGGATGAAGATGAGATAGAAGGGTAGAAGCTGATAGGAAGGCAAAAAGATTGCTTATTATGGCCATTCCTAAGAAGATTTTTCAATCTCTAGATGCTTGTACAACAGTCAAGGAAGTATAGGATGAGCTAGTAAGCCAACTGGAGGGAGGAGCCAAAACCAAGAAGAACCGAAGGGCGCAATGCCTAAATGAATATACAAATTTTAAAGCATTGCCTCCTGACGAACCAATTCAGAAGACATATGACCGCTTCAACACTTTGATAATCAATGCCGTAGAAACAACATTGCAAGAACTAAAGAGGAAAATAATGTTTTATTCCTCAAGAGTCTCGGTGATGAATGGACGCAATATGTCTTGAAAAGCAAATCAAGACTTATACAGCTTGTCATTTCATGATGTCTATGGAACACTTGCTGCTCAAGAGCAAGATATTCTGAAAAGAAAGGTGTCTACAGGAGGACCTCTAGCCTTGGTGTCTAAAGAAAAGGAGGTTTCAAGAGGCCCCTCCAAAGAACACCACAAAAAGAAGAGCAAGAAGGCCTTAATCATAGAATCTGAATATGAAGAAGAACACTTAGATTCTGATAATGATCTCAAAGCTTTTGCAAATCTCATGCTCTAATTACTAAACAATTCCAGAAAAAGTTTGTCAAGAGACCTTTTGAAAAGGATAACAGAAGAGACTCTAGAAGAAAGAGATTCCAGCCCACCTATGGACAAAACATAGTCAAGTTTCATCAGAGATATGAAAAGAGAGAAGATAGATAGGATAAAGAAGACAGAAGAGAGGAACGGATAGAAGGAGGAGAAGGAAAAGAAGATGGTCAAAGATGTTACCGATGTGGAAAGCTAGGCCATTTCTCCAAGGACTGCAAAGGATATCTGATCAAGGATGCAGACTACTACAAGAGTAAATACAAATACAACCCAAGAGAAGGAAGCCTCATGGCAGAAAAAGAAAACTTGGTGTCTAACCTTTCATCCGATGAAGAAGATAAGGCTCTCATATGCCTTATGGCCAATTCTACTTCAAAATCCTCTTCCGACTCCGATGACCAGATATGCAATTCTTCCTTTAATGAAACCAACTGTGCTCCATCAGAGCTAGAGTTAAAGTTCATAAAACTTTCAGAAGATTTCCTAAAATTAAAAGAAAAATTAAACTTTGAAAAATCTAAAAGATTGAAAGCAGAGAAAAAAGTTGGTTTCTACAAAACAGAGACTAATCTTCTTACTGAAGAAAAAGAAAAAACTCGCATTGGATCTCTTAAGAGATCAGAGAAAGAAAATCTTTTGGATCTGAACAAGAAGATCTCTAAAGATCTAGAGAAAAATATGAAAGCCTTAAAATAAACCGAGGCAGAAAAACTCAACTCAGTAGCTCTAAAAGACCTATTTCAAAAGGAAAGAGAGATTCTTCACCAAAAGCTTCAAACCAATGAACTCCTGATGAAGAAATATAAAGAGGCCCAAAATGTTTATGAGAAACTTAATGGGCCAGACTATTTACCAAGGAATAGGATTCAATAATCTTGATTCTTTCTTTGAAAACAAGAAATCCACTCTTGAATCTACTTTTAAACTTGGATGTGTTCAAAAACCTGACTTTACTCTTAAACTAAAAGCCTCTTTCAAAAGAGCCAAAGTCAATGGAAAAACAATTTTCTCAAGGCAAGATTTTCAAAATGTGGATTATGAGTGCACCACCAGTAAAAATTCTGATGAAAAGGATAAAGCTTCAATTTCATCCAAACCAAAGGCCGATGGAAACCTCATGGTTAAACTAGAGCCTCTATGTTGATCATCTCTCTCAGTGATTTGATGATAATTCTTTTACCTTATACGAAGTATTTATGCTTTTGTCTTTCAGTTCCAGTGATCATCACTGAGTCTGTTCAGTGATCGCTGAAGAACTTGTAATGTAAATCCAATCAGTGACAGCGATACTTCTAGAAGACAAAACTCACACCAAAGAACCTTCAGCGATAATTCTGGCGAGTACATGATCTGAAGCGGTATTTAGTGATTACAACCTTGTATACATATGTGTGAAGACTGCCCAAGCCTCACCGAATGTTGAAGAGACCTTCTGGTTATTCCAACATTCAGCAATCAAAAAATGTTTGTTGAGCATGATTGTTTTTGTCTTGTCCTTATACACACAAAGGACAAACTCATATCCTTTTCTAAATGATAGTACAGTACGGAGCCGATTAGTTGACTCTACCACCCACCAACTTTGTGAAAGGATGTCTGCTCATGAATAGGCTTTTGTACTATTCACTGTAGCAAAGAACAAGTCTTTCTCTAAAGGCTTGACATGTGTTCTAAACCTACCACGTTGCATTAAACGTGTATTTAATGCATTGAATATAAATAGATGTGTTCTATCTACATGCAGAGATACACTCTATACTCTTAACTTACTCTTGAACCCTAACTTTAGTTCCTAAGTAAAAGAACACATATCTAATAACATAATCCGCTCATCTTCAAGAGCAAGTTAGAATCTCTTTATTGTATTCTAAATAGTTCTTTCCCAGATAGAACTTATTTTCTTCTAAGTCTTTTACAACAAATCTTTTCTTTATTTTCTAAGAACTTATATGTAACTTTAGATTGTTTAGATAAGTTTTATTTACCTTATCTTTTCGCAAACAATCTTCTAAAATCTGTATTGATCTTTCTTTATCAATATATATTTTAAATTTGAAAAGTTTAATGTGTTTGTATTCATCCCTCCCTTTCTACAAACTGTTATACACATCTTGTAGACCCTAACGGGACCAACAAGTGGTATCAGAGCAGTGTATTCTCTATTCTAGTTGTTTAGTTGTTTTCTACATTATATTATCTCTTTCTTTAGATAATCTTATTGCTTCCAAATGGCGTTACAAAACACAAACACACACTTTCAAGATAATGGCTTTCTTGCCAAACCTCCCCGTTTTATCCGAGACAACTTTAGTCTTTGGAAAAATCGGATGTCTCTCTTTCTGGATGGTGTGGATCCTGAAATTCCACAATATATAGAAAATGGACCATATGTTCCATATGCTATTTCTCCGGTTGTTTCTGAAACAGCTACGACTGCCGCAATTCCTGAATGGCAGATTCCAAAGCTCCCTCATCAATGGAGCGATGAAGATAAGAAGAGGATAGCTATAGACACTCGTGCAAGGTCTCTAATAGCTATGTCTCTTCCTAATGAGGTTTATCACTCTGTGATGAAACTCTGAACCTCTAAAGTGATGTGGGACACTTTATGTGTTCAATATCAAGGAACCTCTCAGGTTCAAGAATCTAGGAAGATTAATCTAGTAAGACAATATGAAAGCTTTCTCTGTGGAAAGACTGAGACATTGTCTGAAGTACATCAATGTTTTAACTATCTTCTTATAAAATTAAGGACTGTAGGTAGGGAATATTCTAATTCTGAAACTTTAACTAAGTTTCTAGAATGTTTTCCTGAATCTTGGGATACTTATTTCACGTGTCTCAAGATGTCCAATGACTTGTCCTCTCTTTCTCTCTCTATTCTTTATGGGATTCTGCTCAATCATGAGGAATCTCGTCAGCAAAAAAGAAATCTGATTAAAGATTCCAGAGAAATGAAGAGCTCTCCTTTAGCTCTAATCTCTAAAGAAACTTTAGCTGAAATCCCATCTTCTTTTTCTTCTTCTCTTCCTCTTATTGTTATTACTGAGTTAGATTCTACTAACTCTGAGGATGTATCAGAATCTGATCTTGCAGATTTTGATGAATCACTGGCGTTATTAACTAAATCTTTTAGGAGATTCGCCAATAAAAGTAACTTCCGC
>NW_020201317.1:45248-47883 GCF_001531365.2 Cynara cardunculus var. scolymus | reverse complement strand
TTTTGGGGCTGTTCTTAGAATAAATAATAAAATATCAACTTTATTTCACAAAATCTGATGGCATTACATAGGATGCAACTTGACTTTATCTTTATTAATAACCCATAGGTGAACTAAATACTGGATGTTGGTCTGTTTAGGAAGTTAGGGCGGGCGTTGAAAGCTTCAGACGTCATCTTCTTGGATGTTCATCATTAAACCAGTGAGTTCTCACGGCCCCACTTTTAATGCTTTGTTTTTTTTCTTTAATGGGGGAAAAGCACGAGATTAAGCAAACTATGCATGTTTATTTTGTTTAACCATTGGACTAAATAACTGTTTAGTCAAACTTTGTTTGAAACCATCGGACTAAAGAACTGTTTAGTCACATTTGTTATGTCATGAAATGTTGACTCTTTTTGTACTATAAAATAAAGGCTAAATTGATATGCTTGGGAGTATGTTTCCAAATAAAGTCCCCGTCCGTAAACGCTACTTGTTAACTCGGGCACGTCCCCGGGCCATGGTATTGTGGATAGCCGCTATTGTGTTGACAGTCCCACCCAGAAAGGGGTGCACATTACCTATGTTTCTTGGTCTAATCATGTGGAATTGGGACCACCGCTGAATTAATACTACTACGAACTGTGGGACCTAAGTAAGTGTACGGGCTACTTATCGTCGTTCGTAAAATAATGGGCACATTGGTCATGTAAGGCTCAGTAGCGTCTCAAGTTTATACATCGTGATAGATTTACATTTATTAAGTGCAAAAGATTACGCATAAGTTTGCAAATAATTGGTTTATGCATTACAATGTTTTATGCATGTGAAAACCCGTGAGCTCACCAACTCTTTGTAGTTGACTTGTTGTATGTTCCATGCTTTTCAGGTTGTAAGTAAGAAAACAAGTATTTTGGGAGCATACTTGTGGCAAGACCGATTAAGTTCGCAATGGATGTTTTTGATAAAAGAAGTATTTATCAAAATTTGGTTATGATGCTAAACTCGATTTATTTTTGTAAAATCTGAAAGGCGTTATTGATTAACTGCTGTTGTGACTCGCTTACCTGTTGCATCTCGTGATTCCGCTTTAGCGGGGTGTGACAGATTTGGTATCAGAGCTTCAGTTATAGAGAACGCTGGTTTTCTTTAAAGACCATCGACTATAACCAAAAAAATTTCAAAACGGATTTTCAAGTAATCTGGAATCATATGATTTTAAAGTGGGTCATATTATTATGTGTCGATTAAACAAAGCCTGATCACCTGTGTTTAACCTACATATAATAAGAAGAACTTAATCGGTTGCACTAGAGATATGCTCTAGTAAAGTAATTGTTATGAAAAGCATGATTTTATGTGTTGCACTCATGATGAATATCCATTGCTCTACACCGACCAGAGGCACTGGTTAGAAGGACCAGAGGCACTGGTTAGAAGGACCAGAGGCCATGGATTAAAAAATCCCTTTATTTTATTAAGTGTCCATGTTGGACCAGAGGCGCTGGTTAGAAGGACCAAAGGCGATGGGTAGAAAATCCCTTTATTTTATTAAGTGTCCATGTTGGACAAGAGGCGCTGGTTAGAAGGACCAGAGGCGATGGGTAGAAAATCCCTTTATTTTAATAAGTGTCCATGTTGAACAAGAAGCGTTGGTTAGAAGAACCCGAGGCGATGGGTAGGAAATCCCTTGCATGATTAAGTGATCATGATAGACCAGAGATGACGAGTTAGAGGTCTCCTTGTAAAGTGTATGAAACCAGAGACCGATGGACGGATTACTTAGTACTTTTCAAAGTATGTAAGTTGAACTAGAGCCTCTGGTCATGCAACCAGAGACTCTGGTAAGTGCCAAGTATGAGGAACCAGAGGATTGATGGACGAGAAATCCATTATTATTCTAAGTATGGATGTAGAACCAGCGGTTGAGGAAATAGAATTCCATTGGCTTGCCGAAGGACCGATGGATGAGAAATCCCATCCTATGTAAGATAAACCAGAGGCCCTGGTCATGTAACCAGAGGCTCTGGTCATGTAACCAGAAGCTCTGATAGTGCAACCAGAGAATTTTTAAGATAGAAAATTCTAGCTTGATTGCCACCTTTAAGTCTCGCTTAGAAGCTTCCATTGTATCCCCAAACATTTGTTAGATGGGAGATTATGTCTCAAAGACATGAAAATTCTTCAAATGGATGATAATCTATGATCCATGTTCTCAGATCTTTACTAAAGTAGGGGAAAATCTTTTGCATGTAGAGTTTATTCATGAAAGGCATATTTCGGATTATGATAGAGTCTTGCATGCATCTTTAATCTATCCTATCTTCCTCAAGAACTCAATAGAATCGGGAAATATTCTTTCTGGAGAGTATACTTATTTTGCTAACTTGAAAATGGTGTTAAGATTCTTAAAAAAATGATAAGTTTAGACCCCAAAAGACTGTCACTCGAAGATTGTGCAATCTGTTTTGGGGGTTGTGTAACTCAAGATTGTAGGGTATTAATGAGAGACTTAAACCCACTCAAATTTCTTGGTATTTGGAAAATGTCGGCTTAGCTCATGATTTGGAATGATGTAAAAAGTGGACATAAAAATGACTTTTGCAAGGTTCCTACTTTTAGTGATTGGTGAAACCCAAAAATACCTGGAACA
>NW_020201317.1:35373-45141 GCF_001531365.2 Cynara cardunculus var. scolymus | reverse complement strand
TATCTTTATCAATAACCCATAGGTGAACTAAATACTGGATGTTGGTCTGTTTAGGAAGTTAGGGCAGGCGTTGAAAGCTTCAGACGTCATCTTCTTGGATGTTCATCATTAAACCAGTGAGTTCTCACGGCCTCACTTTTAATGCTTGGTTTTTTTTTCTTTATTGGAGGAAAAGCATGAGATGAAGCAAACTATGCATGTTTATTTTGTTTAACCATCGGACTAAAGAACTGTTTAGTCAAATTTGTTATGTCATGAAATATTGACTGTTTTTGCACTATAAAATAAATGCTAAATTGATGTGCATGGGAGTATGTTTCCAAATAAAGTCCCCGTCCGTAAACGCTACTTGTTAACTCGGGCACGTCCCCGGGCTGTGGTATTGTGGATAGCCGCTATTGTATTGACAGTCCCACCCAGAAAGGGGTGCACATTACCTATGTTTATTGGTCTAATCATGTGGAATTTGGACCATCGCTGAATTAGTACTACTACGAACTGTGGGACCTAAGTATGTGTACGGGCTACTTATGGTCGTTCGTAAAATAATGGGGCACATATAGAGTGATAGATTTACATTTATTAAGTGCAAAAGATTACGCATAAGTTTGCAAATAAATGGGTTATGCATGAAAATGTTTTATGCATGTGAAAACCCGTGAGCTCACCAACTTTTTGTAGTTGACTTGTATGTTCCATGCTTTTCAGGTTGTAAGTAAGAAAACAAGTATTTTAGGAGCATACTTGTGGCAAGACCGATTAAGTTCGCAATGGAAGTTTTTGATAAAAGAAGTATTTATCCAAATTTGGTTATGATGCTAAACTCAATTTATTTTTGTAAAATCTGAAAGGTGTTATTGATTAACTGCTGCTGTGACTCGCTTACCTGTTGCATCTCGTGATTCTTCTTTAGCGGGGTGTGACATCCACATATCTCCTTCGCTGACCATTAAGGAAAATCCAAAGTCTTATAAGATAGACAAGGCTTCAGCGATCTGCTACAACTGTCACCTCACAGGTCACTTTGCTGGTGAATATAGATCCAAGAAGGCTGTGACGCCATCTTCTAAAACCCCATCCTCCTTCAAATCCAGGGATGATAAATACCTGAAGCTGAAGAAGAAGTATAAGAAGATGAAGAACAACTAGCAAAAGGCCAAGGGTCTTGTCGCTGAAGAGCACGACTAGGTTGATTCATCTAATGAATCGTCATCTGATGAGGAAGATGTGGCCTATATCTGCTTAATGGCCAAAGATTTCAAAGAGGAAGCTCCAGAGACATCAACTTCAAATGATCCTTCATCATCTTCACCTGCTTAGGTATGTATCCTGAATGAACCCACTTCTTCCTCTTCTTCTAGCCTATCGGCATTAGACACGCTGACGGTGGATCTTTACAATGCCCTGAATGGCAAGTCTAAAGCAAAAATGCTTAATCTTGATCTTCAAGAATAGTTGAAGATTTGTCATTCAAAGATCAAAGAGCTGACCAAGGTTGAATAAAACCTTAAGGATCAAGTCATTGTGAACCAAGCCATCACTGTCGAACGCGAACAGGCTATAGCTGAGCGTGAGAGAGCAATCGCTAAACTCAAGGCTGAGAAGGCTACCATAAAAGGATGGTACAAAGACTCTGTCAAGGTGTTAGAGATCATTAACTTTCAAATCCCTGCCAAGATAAAGACTGGTCTAGGATTTTCCTATGATCAGAAAGACAATGTCATTGACAGGTCCATGCTCAAGTTTGGCACCTTCGTCTCTTCCATTGCTGACACTTCTTCCTCTCATTATTCTTTCCCTGAGAATCATTTTGATGGAACTCCCTCGAGTTTAGGCTGCAAAGACAAGGGTAAATCCATTGTCACAATATCTCTTCCCAAGAAGACTAACAAGTCAAATAGATCTAAATCTATTCCTTCAGCTTTTAAACCTTCTTCTTTAGGGACTAAGAAATCTGAACCCTCTCAGAAATCTAAGTCTCAACTCAAGGTGAATGCTTCACTTAAAGCATTTTTTAAGTTGTTCAGGGTTATAGACAAGAAGAAGGAATTGACTATGATGAGACCTTCGCACTAGTGGCTAGACTCGAAGCAATTCGACTCTTCTTAGCCTTTGCTGCCCATAGAGACTTCAAAGTCTTTCAAATGGATGTAAAGAGCGCTTTCCTTAATGGAAAACTTCAAGAAGAAGTTTTGTGTTGGACAACATCCAGGGTTTCTTGACTCTAAGTATCCAAACACCATGTCTATTGGTTGGATAAAGCTTGTTATGGGTTGAAACAGGCTCCCCATGCCTCGTATGATACCCTCTACTTATTTCTCATCTCTGAGAAATTTGTTCGTGGAAAGATTGACTAGACCCTATTTCTTAGGAAAGTTAAAGGTCATATCATTCTGGTCCAAATTTATGTCGATGATATTATTTTTAGTTCCACTAATCCCTCTTTATTTTTTCGATTCGCTGATCGCATGAAGAAAGAATACCAGATGAGCATGATGAGCGAACTGACCTTCTTTTTAGGTCTCCCGATCAAGCAATCAGATAAAGGCATCTTTATCAGTCAAAGTATGTCTGTGACATGCTGAAGAAGTTTGATCTATCAAATAGCTCATATATGAAGACTCCAATGGCTCATCCACTCTCTCTCAACAAGGATCCAAATGGAAAGCCTGCAAACATAACCGTTTATAGAGGAATGATCGGCTCCCTGCCGTATCTCACAGTTAGTCGACCAGATATCATGTATTCTACTTGCTTATGTGCACAATATCAATCTGAACCCAAGGAATCCCATCTGATCGCTGTAAAACGCATCTTCAGATACCTGAAGGGAACTCCTAACTTGGGTCTCTGGTACCCTAAGGGTTCAGGTTTTGACTTAATAGGTTATTCAGATAGTGATTTTGCAGGTTGCAAGATTGATAGGTTAAGCACCACTGGAGGCTGTTAACTTCTAGGTGGAAAGTTGGTGAGCTGGACAAGTAAGAAGCAAAACTCAGTGTCCACATCAACCGCTGAAGCTGAATATGTAGCCGTTGGTAGTTGTTGTGCCCAAGTTCTTGGGATAAAAAACCAGCTGAAGGACTACGTTCTTCAGTTCTCAAAGATTCCTATCTATTGTGATAGCACCAGTGCTTTTGCGATCGCAAACAACCCTGTGCTTCACTCCAAGACCAAACATGTAGAGATTAGATATCATTTTATCAGAGATCATGTTATGAATGGTGATATTGAACTTCACTTTGTTCCAACTCATTATCAGCTCACTGACCTTTTCACCAAGCCTCTTGATGAGACAAGATTTATCATCTTGATCAGCGAACTGGGGATGCTAAACGCTGAAGAATAATTTTCTTCGACTATACACATCAATCAGTAAGTGAAATTCAGTGCTCTATCTCTATCATTAAACTCCTGAGCAAATGTATCTACTCTCTCTAAGGTATCTTTACTTATTCTTTTTTCTTAAAACTTAAAACTATCACTGAAGCTTTCCTTCTTTAGTGATCTAAACGTTTTAACAGTTTGTTTCAGTGATTCTCTCGTTTGCTGAATATTGTTATGTAAGTATATCTATTTTATAATTATTTTTTAAAAACAAAATGATCATTGAACCTTTCAATTTTCAGTGATTCAAAAGTTGTTAAATGTCAATATCAGTGATTCTCTTATCACTGTCACTGAAAGGCTTATGAAAATATATTCTAAGTTATTTTCAGTTCTTTATCTTAAAACTTAAACATCACTAAAGCTTTTCTTCTTTAGCAATTAAAATGTTTTTAAAGGTTTAGTCAGTGATCTTTCTATCACTAAATGAGACTATTCGATTTTCTTAAAAACCTTTTCGTTTTTAAAAGAAGTAGTTAATGACGACATTCTCTGTTTACAATGCGCAACGCTTTGGGACGCGCAAAAAGGTATGTAACACGCGACCTCATTTATTACCATCCAATCATGGACGAGAACGTGCCATATTTTTCATCATCGCCTTTTCCTCAACCGTCATATTTTTCTTTCTCCTACTTTGCTTCTCTCTCCTCCTACCTATAAATATGTGATCTCTTCCTCATATTTTTCTTTACGCTTTCAAGTTTCTTTGACGAAACTCTATCTCCTTGCAAGCAAGAATTCAAGAACAACTAAGAACTCATACTTTCGACCTCCATATTCTACTCTAAGCTCGATACATTTTTGATACTTAGAACTGTTTTCTCCTTTTTATGAAACATATGTTTGCCATTTTTAGAACTTTGTTCTCTTAAAACCAAACATAAAATATTAATAACACATTCTATTTCTTGGTTATAATCTTGTTTCAAAAACTGTAATCTACTTGAAAAACCCTAATACTTCATTGTGGATTTTTCAAAAAAAGTTTTATTGTTAAATATTTAGAAACAATAAACAAATCTTGGTTTACTAACAACTGTTTTCTCTCTTATTTCTTACCAAAAACAGAAATGACTGCCAATAACTTCTCCATCGAAGATATCTCCTTCAAGGCTAACAACCATGTTGCCTTGTTAGACATCCCTTCGAGCAAGACAATCTACGAGGACGCTGCTGCATTCCTCAAAATGTCCCCTCTCACCTTTGCTCTCAACCATGAACCTGTCATGGTTAGAGAGGCCCTTCATCAATTCTGGTTTACTGCTGAAGTGGTGCAGGAAGTAGACAAGCACGGCCGAGCCCTCTACCTCTGAGATCATCGCCTGTCTCAATGCCATTGGCTATCAATAGCCACTAAAGAAGGACACCAACGAGCCTATAAAGTCCTTGTCCAAGATCGAGAAGAACAGGATGTCAGCTGTCTGGCAGTACCTGTTCTCCCACTTCATCCAATCTATGGGTGGGAAAACTGGCGAATAGGATCAGGCCTCCCGTGTCACCATGATGATCGATGTATCCGTGATTCAGTGTCGCGCTATAAATTATGTTGCAGTCATTTCCGTTGACCTGGTGCTGAAGTTGAACAAGCGCCAACGAGAAAAGGTGGTTCCCTACATCAGGTTTCTCTCCATGGTTTTCGCCAAGATTTTTGGGGAAAAATATTCCAAAGAAGGTAACCTCCCCGTGTCCAGGCTTTGATCCAGGATTCAGGATCATAAGCTTAAGGAAGGAGATGTTGCACCCTCCTCAGTGGTGCATTTCTCTCCTCCTTCTCCTCCTCTGGTGGTGAAGACAAAGGCAAACCCCCCTGTGTTTATCCCAGCCACCAAAACTCCTTCTTCCAAACAACCTTCTCAACTAACTCTTGCTTCTCCTTAGAGAGGCAAGAAAGCCAAAAGGGGGATATCCACATCTCTGGCAGTGACCTCTCTATAGGTCTCAGCTATTGAAACTAGCCTTACCCCCAAGGCACTTTCAGCTAGCCTCCCAAGCTCTTCAGTGATCCCTGAAATCACTATCGTATCAGTGGTACCTACCCCAACCGCCTCAGTGACCCAAATCACTAAAGGTATGAATGTCAGCGCCGCCACCGCTAAGCACCCACAAGTTCTCTCAGCCATCTTCTATTAGACCCTATCACTGTTATTGTAAAAGTAATGAAAAACATACAAGTGTAGAAGTGCAGAAGGCCGATGGAAGAAAAGCCTGAAGAAATCCTAAGTGTCCAGGCCAACCAGAGATGCGATGAAGGTCCATAGGTGCGATGAAAGTGCATCTCCATAACCCCTTCCATCATCGACACTTATACTATTCAACATTGGTTCAACCAGAGATATTTATTCAAGAAGACTCATGGTTGAACACACCTCCATTAAGACAACTAGAGATGACAAATCGACAGCTGGATTTCCATTGCTTCATATAGAGTGATATTTTTTCCATATTTCTAGATTGATATATTTTCATAGAATATTTTCAAGATATCTTCCCTAGATAGTTATCTCCTTAATAAAATTACTAGTATAAATAGCCTTTATATTTCTTGTAATCGTTTACGCTTCCAATTCATTAAATCAATAATAGTGAATCATTTGATGCTCCAATTATTCTTTGAATATTCTTGAATTGTTCTTCACTATTATCCATCCAGACGAAAGATTTAGGTTCTTCATAACTTGAATCTTCGTGTTAATGAGAGATCTGGGATCAACAATTGGTATCAGAGCAAATTGATTGATTTTCAATCAAAACGATCAATTTGAATCTGAATATTCAAAAATCTCTCAATTCTCCATTCATAAAAAATCGTGCTCTTCTCTTCCAAAAACGTTCTAATGGCAAACTGGAAATTTTCTTATAGTGTGGGTTCCCTCACCAACCTCCAACTCTTCAACGTGAAGAGTATGGTGAACTTCCTGGAGGGGATGGACATAAATCTCCTCAGATCTATTATGGAAGGCCCATATGTTCCTCAAACTCTTGTTCCAAGAATTCCTAGAACAAGTACTACTACAGAAGTTGCTGCCTACTACACAGTGAAAGATGAAAATAACTGGGATGAAGATGATATAGAATGAGTAGAGGCAGACAGGAAGGCTAAGAAACTGATCATCATGGTCATTCCAAATGACATTTTCCAATCTCTCGATGCTTGTACAACAGAAAAGGAGATATGGGATGAACTGTCCAGTCAACTGGAGGGAGGCGCAAAGACTAAGAAGAATCGTAGGACGCAGTGCTTAAATGAATACACGAACTTCAAGGCATTGCGTGATGAACCAATTCAGAAGACATATGATCGTTTCAACACATTGATAAATCAAAGCCGCAAAAATGACATTGCTAGGACCAAAGAGGAAAATAACATCCTTTTCCTCAAAAGTCTTGGTGATGAGTGGACTCAACTGTCGATGTCCCTCCAAGCAAATCAGGACTTAGACAGGTGGTCAGTTCATGACGTGTATGGAACTCTTGCTGCTCAAGAAAAAGATATATTGAAAAGGTGTCCACTGGTGGACCCCTCGCCCTCGCTACAGAAGAGAAAGAGGTTACAAGGAGTTCTTCTAAAGAACATAAGAAAAAGAGCAAAAAGGCCTCAAAGCATTTGCCAAATCTGACGAAGAAGCATCTGACTCTGATGATGACCTCAAAGCATTTGCCAAATCTCTGGCCTTCATAACTAAGCAATTCCAGAAGAAGTTCGTCAAGAAGCCCTATGAAAGAGATAGTAAAAGAGACTCCAGGAAAGAAATATATCAGCCATCCTAGGAACAGAAGTCAATGAAGTTTCATCAGAGAGATGAAAGAAGAGAAGGAAGAGAAGACAAAGAAGAAAGGAGAGAGTTCAGAAGAGAAGGAGACGGAAGAAAAGATGGTCTTCACTGCTATCGATGTGGGAAGATAGATCATTCTCCAAGGAGTACAAAGGACGACTGGTCAAGGATGCAGACTACTACAAGAATAAGTACAAGTACATTCCTAAAGAGCGAAGCTTGATGGCTGAAAAAGAAAACTGGGTGTCTGATTCTTCGTCTGATGAAGAAGACAAGGCACTCATATGCCTTATAGCCAAGTCCAATGCAGAATCCAATTCTGACTCCGATGATCAGGTATGTGATTCTTCTCTCGATGATACCAACTTTGCTCCATCAGAGTTAGAGTTAAGGGTCATTAAACTTTCAGAAGATTCTTCTCAAACTAAAAAAAAAAAAACTAAATTTTGAAAATTCTGAAAGACTAAAAGCTGAAAAAGAAGTTAGTTTCTACAAAAGAGAGACTGATCTTCTTATTGATGAAAAGACTGAACTGGTTAAAGAAAAAACTCGCATTGCATCACTGAAAATATCAGAGGAAGAAAAACTTACGGATCTGAACAAAAGAATAGCTGAGATTTAGAAAAGAAGGTAAAAGCCTTGAAAGAATCTGAGACAGAAAGACTAAATTCAGTGGCTCTTAAAGATTTATTCGAAAAGGAAAGGGAGATTCTTCATCAGAAGCTTCAAACCAATGAACTCTTGATGAAGAAATACAAGGATGCCCAAGATGTTTATGAAAAATTAAATAGACAAAAGGATTACCAACAAATCGGATTCAATGATCTCGACTCTTTCATCGAGAACAAGAAATCCACCCTTGAATCCACTTTCAAACTTGGATGTGTTCAAAAACCCGACTTTTTTCCAAAACCCAAAGCTAATTTCAAAAGGGTGAAAGTCGATGGAAAAACCATTCTCTTGAGGCAAAATTTTGAGAATGTGGTTTATGAGAGCAACACAAGTAAGAATCTGATGAAAAGGATTATGCCTCAAAACCAGAGACCGATGGAAACCCTATGGTTAAACCAGAGCCTCTGGTTATTAATTCCATAAGTTCATCAGCAAGTGCTATCGATGGAACAAAAACCCTTAGTAAGGAACCATCATCTGATGGATCGATGAATAATTCAAGTAACCTTGAAAATTCATCTGAGAAATCAGAAGTGATGGAACTCCCAAAGGACACTTCTAAACCATCAACCTCAGAACCTTTCGCTCCCAAAAACATCCATGAAAATTGACTTTGAGAAATCTGCAAGAGACTTTCTTGATTCTGACTCTGAAGAAAAATAATTTGTGAGTCACCAGAGATCATTGAAGAAAAGAAACCACAAATTTCGAAACCTCCAATGAAATCTGAACTTCCAGAAGTTAAGAATTCTTCAGACAAAGGAAAAAGAAAGTTGAAAAATGTTAAGTCTACCAAAAATACCTCACAAGACCCGACCCCTCATTCTAAATTTATAAAGTTTACTCGTGAAGAGAAACAGAAGTAGCCTGCTTCTGAAAATTCTAACCTTCATTTTTCTTCTCCTTTAGCTAAAGAGAAGAAGCCTCTCCTCATGAAAGAAGTAAAACCCACGCCTGCCCCTTTCAAATAAAAAGTATGCACTAGATAGGAAGTTTGCAAAAACAACCAATGCTAGAACAGAATCTTCACCTTCTGTTTTTACTTCTTTTTCATCGAATAAAAAGAAATCAGTTAAACACTCTTGCCCAAAAACTCCTAACTGTCAATGTTAAACACTTCTGCAAAACCTGAGGAATCACATGTTAAACCATCGATGCATATTTTCTGAGCATGTTTATTGATATAAAAATGTTAAGCCTCATGAAAATATGAAAAAAGCCCAAGCCTGCAAAGGCAAAGAGAAATGGGACCCAAGCCTGCAAAAGCTAAGGGTAATGGAAATCAGCCCAATTTCAAGAGGGGTGATGAAAATAAGGATGTCAAATCCCCGGCTAACAAACTTGGACCCATTATGACATGGGTAACTAAAACCCCTTAATTGTCTTGCAGGACTAGCATGTGCAACCATGGTATATGGATTCAGGTTGCTCCAGACACATGACTAGTGATAAAAGTCAGCTGTCCTCCTTCATCGAAAAATCTGGAGGCTCTATTACTTTTATAGACAACAGTAAGGGAACCATCAAGGGATATGGCACTCTCATCAAAGGCAACATCTGAATCGCTAAAGTGGCTTACGTCGAAGGCTTGAAGCATAATCTACTAAGCATAAGCCAATTCTGCGACAAGGGACTTGAAGTAAGATTTCGCAAAGGTTTCTGCATCATCGAAACAAAACCAGACCAAACAATCATCAAGGCAAAGAGAGAAGGAAATCTCTATCTTTTGGATTTTCACTCTTCAGTGGGTCAAGACACCCTCTGCCTTGTCTCCCATAGGAGTGATGAAAATTGGCTATGGCATCAAAATTTCTCATATCTAAACTTTGATGTCTTGAAGAAGTTAGCCAAACAGAAACTAGTCAAGGGGATTCCTGATCTCAACTTCAAAAAAGACCACCTTTGCTCGGCCTGTGAGATGGGGAAGCTAAAA
>NW_020201317.1:26325-33389 GCF_001531365.2 Cynara cardunculus var. scolymus | reverse complement strand
ATGAGATCTTAAATGCTGAAGGTACAACTCTTTCTGATACTCATGTTACTTCACCCTCTACTTCTTATGTGTCTTCAGAACCAAAGCATCACTCTGGAGATGATCTCTTTGAGGAGGAGCAAGCAGTTCCATCAGCCGATGAAGACATGCATCCTGTTGCTCCAGAATCTCATTTTTGCACCAAGTGGAAAAAAGACTATCCTCATCACCAGATCAGTGGTRATCCATCATCCGGTGTCAAGACGAGATCCGCAACTACCAATGAATGCCTCTTCACCAACTTTCTAAGTATGATCGAACCAAAGAAGATTTCTGAAGCCCAACAAGATCCAAACTGGATAGACGCCATGCAAGAAGAGCTACTCTAGTTTGAGCGGAACAAAGTATGGTCCCTCATGCCTTTACCCAAAGAGAAAACGACCATTGGGACCAAAAGGGTCTTCAGAAACAAGAAGGATGAAGATGGCATTGTAGTAAGGAACAAAGCCAGGCTTGTTACAAAGGGCTACTTCCAGAAAGCAGGAATAGACTACGATGAAACATTCGCTCCTGTTGCTAGACTTGAAGCCATCAGAATTCCTTGCCTATGCAGCACATAAAGGTTTCAAGGTCTATCAGATGGACGTCAAGTCTGCCTTCCTCAATGGTAAACTTCAAGAAGAAGTCTACGTACAGCAGCCTCCTGGGTTCGAGAATCCCAAGCATCCAAACTATATCTATTTTCAGGACAAAGCTCTCTATGGGCTGAAACAAGCACCCAGTGCCTGGTTTGATACACTCTCTACCTTTCTCATTGCCAATGGATTCAAAAAAAGATACCATCGACACAACTCTCTTTCTTAAGAAGCACAAAGGTGATATTTTACTTGTCCAAATATATGTGGACGACAACTTATTTGGTTCTACCAACTCAAAATTTTGCGAAAAATTCTCAGAGCTGATGAAAAGCAAATTTGAGATGAGTATGATGGGAGAACACAGTTTCATCCTTGGTTTTCAAATAAATCAAATATTAGAAGGAATTTTTCATCAATCAGTCCAAATATGTGACTGGCCTTCTAAAGAAATACCCTTTCTCAAATTCATCATCGATGAGAACACCAATGGCTACAGGAGGTAAGTTGTTTGCTGATCCATCAAGCAAATCTGTGGATGTAACAACCTACAGAGGCATGATTGGATCACTCCTGTACTTAGTAGCTAGTAGGCCAGATATTATGTTTGCCACATGTCTTTGTGCAAGGTATCAAGCTAATCCTAAGGAATCTCATCTCTCTGCAGCCAAGAGGATCTTTAGATACCTAAGGGAACCCCTTCATTGGGTCTCTGGTATCCAAAGAACTCTGGCTTTGATCTAATAGCCTATACAGATGAAGATCATGCAAGCTGCAAGCTTGATAGAAAGAGTACGTTTAGAAGCTGTCAACTTTTGGGGGACAAGCTGGTGAGTTGGACATCCAGAAAACAGATTTGTGTCTCAACCTCTACAGCAGAAGCAGAACATGTTGCTGCTGCTAGTTGTTGTTCACAAGTGCTTTGGATGAAGACCTAGTTGAAGGATTATGGGTTTCAATATGAAAGGATCCCTATCCTATGTGACTCCAAAAGTGCCATAGCCATCTCTGCAAATCCTGTGCAGCATTCCAAGACTAAGCACAGATGTTAGGTACCATTTTCTCAAAGATCATGTAGAAAAGGGAACAATAGAGATGTATTTTGTTCCTACAGAAATTTAATTTGCTGACATTTTTACAAAAGCACTAGATGAGAAAAGATTTTTGTTTCTTGTCAGCAAGATGGGCATGCTAAATCTCACCACTTAGAGGCAAATTATCTTTCCAAACAAGAGATTCTCAATATATATTGGTTATGCCTAAAAGTGATATATTAAAATGGCCCTCATAACCAAGTACTCTAAACCAGAGCCTCTGGTTCTAAAGACCAAAGCCTTTGGACAATTAGAAATATTTGTTTATATTAGGCCAAAATTCATTCCCTTTTGAACCAAAGCTCCTCTGGTCCAAAGTAAAGTACTTTGTATTTTTACAAAGTACTCCCCTTCTCAACCAGAGCCTCTGGTTCTAAAGACAAGAGCCTCTGAAATCCAAGTCTTTGCGACCAGTGCCCCTTTGGTCCAACTTGGTCTCCCCTCATTCGTTTTTCAACGCATTTAACTTAGTTTTTCCACTCATTTTGCAACCGGAGCCTATGGTTCCAAAGACTAGAGCGTCTGGATTTCAAGTTCTTTGAGACTAGAGCCCCTGTGGTCCAACGTGGTCTTCATAAGTCATCTTTTTCCTTGAGTTATCTTTGCGTTTTATTTCATCCTTGCAACCAGAGCCTCATGTTCTAAAGACCGGAGCCTCTGGATTCCAAGTCTTTGGAACCAGAGACCCTCTGGTCCCATAGACCCTCCATTTTCATCATCATTCATATTCATTTGCACTATCATTCACAACCAGAGCTTCTGGTTGTATAGACCAGAGCTTCTGGTCATCCCATTTAACTCCCTTATTGGTTCAAATGGGAGTTTTTACTCATTGCACATCCCCTTGCATCATTTGAGGGGGAGTCATGCATATCCCTTTCAACCTTAAGGATCCAAATTGAACCTATCATCACTCTGGTTGTACATCCCCATTCAACCAGAGACCCTCTAGTTCAATACCTTGGTTCGTTAAACTTGCATTTTCCTACACAGATTCCTTGTTCCTCTATCTAGAGCCTTTGGATCACAAAAATGCTACATCAATGAAGTATTTAATCCCTTGCATTCAACCAGAGACCCTCTGGTACTTCTTAAAGGGTATGTTTTTATTTCAAGGGTTTACAAAGATCACCAGAGCCTCTGGTTCGTCTATACAGAGCCTATGTTTCATCATTCACAACAAGAGACCCTCTGGTTCAATGACAAATCATTTTTTAATAAAACTCATCTTTGATTGAAAACATTTTTAAGATTATACAATATTGCAGCTTTTGTGACTAAAAACCRTACAACATGGGTTTTTAGAAGATCAAAACTTCGTAATTTGTATTTATCTTCCAACAAAGATGGAATTTTAAATTTAATTTTGTTTGGGATTTTATTCTTAAGAATTATCCTTTGGAATAATTATTATTTTAAATAACTTCCCTAAATAACCCAAACGCCAAAACCCTGCCACGCGCCTGACAACTTCCAATAGCATGTTCCCTAGAAACCCTTGACATTTCCTTCCAACCCACCCCATCTTGACAAGTGTCCCTATAGACCTGCACCATCATGATCGTGAGTATACTTTACGGCTCACGATCACACATCAATCCTACTTTTTCCCCAAACGTCTCACACCATGATTACCCCACCAATTTTTAAATATTATTTTTATACCCAACCCTTCCTCTCCCTCTCACTATAAAAAGTCGTCATCCCCAACCTCTCACCCTTTACGCTCACAAAAATCTTTCAAGAACTTAAACAACAGGAAAAAACCTGCAACCTTCCAACCTGCAACAATGGTGTCCTCCACCTCGCATGAGTCAAACAACAACGATAGCCATGTGCAGTTAACCGGCACCGACAGCCATGCAATAGTGTTCATCCCAATCAAGCCCAACAACCACGTAATCGACCTCCACCCACAACTATTCGAAGACAGGTTTGCAATCCTTATCGAGTTCTTCCAAAATTGCATCCTCCAACAGGCCCTCACTCTCTCCAACAACGAGGTGCCGGTAAAGTACGTGCAACAGTCCTGCGATTTCTACCCAGAGAACCGCATGATCATGGGTGACATCAATGTCCCCAACGACATGGTGTGTTCCATCAAGATTTCACATGCCAAAATATCAAAGGTACTCTTCATCCCAACCCAACAAGAGCTTGGGATTTCCCACTACACCGAACCGCCAACCAGCCATGACATTCTACGCTTTATTAGAATGTTGGGCTACAACAGGGATCTCCACAATGCCTCCGACTTCAAGAGGCAGTTTCTTCCACCCATGTGGAATGTCTTTTCTTCGTCCTCAACCAAGCCTTCACATGCAAGTTAGGGAGCATGGACCAAGGAAATATCAACATAATGACCATCATGTATGGTCTTTTCTTCAACCTGCCTCTATCTCTCCTAATCTTTAACGAAATACATGTTGCGGTGGTGAAGAAGAACAAACTCATGGCCACTGGAAAACCTGCTACATCGGTGCTTTTTTCGCGTTTCCTTGCCCTCTTCATCAAGGACGCGATGAAGATGCACAGCTACCAAGCTATGCACCATTCACTCTCCAATTTCTCATGAATGGTCATCGCCCAACCATCTCCAAGGATAGGTACCCTGCAGAGAGGCCCTTGTCAAGGGCCATGTTAAGTGTCATTCCAGAGACCTCTGCCTGCCGTAGATCATACGAGAGCTCTCTGCTGGCCCAACAACCAAGGCCAGCTACACCAGAGCACATAGATCCCTCCCCTGACACAAACGAGGGATCACAAGAGGAATCGTCTTCATCGGATGATGATGATGACACTCCTCCCACCTCCCTCGGCCCTATAAACACTTCAATTCCATCACCCCAACCCCGGGCAACCACATCTTCTACCTCTGGTGACCAAGGCCAAAGGGGTATTGAACAAGGACCACCCAATCCAATCCCAACCCAACCAAGCCATCCAGAGGCCACTCTTCAGGCCTCAGGAGATGAAACAGCCGAGGTACCCCACCATCCATCACCTCTCAACCAACAGGGGGGTGATGAGGATATAAGAGTCACTTCTCCTCATGGCTCGCCACTTCCCTCACACATAGAAGCATTTTTTGCTTCTGAATTGATGTACCCATCGATCGTTCAGAGCGATCACCCCTTTGAGCACAAACCCCATCGATTCTTGGTCCAGCGACGGGGAAACATAGATCCCTTCATTGGACTCTGAATCCGATGAAGAAGAAGTACATGTCGCAACATCACGAGGTAGTTTCTCTCTTGAGGGCTACCAAGGACGTGATGGAAGTCCTCTCGTGCCTCCCTCTCCACAAGGCATTGATGGAGGCGCCTCTAAAATTGAGGCCAAACCTACAACATCCGTTGTTGTAGGGGTTACCCCATTAGCAGAATGAGACACAAAGGCTGAGTTCCAAGCCTTTGCTTACTCGATTCAGCGGTCCTTGGATGACCTTAAACTCAACTTCGCAAGGGTTGCTGAATCCATCTGTACAATCGATCTTTCATTGATTCGGCAATCACTTGCGTCCCTCGAAGCTCAATCAAGGGACAACACCACCAGACTTCAAATTTTTCAACAGATGATGCTCCAGCAACACAACACCCTCTCCAACTTATCGACCGCAAGTAATGAATCCATCACCTCCATCCTAGCCGCCCTCTCGGCCCAAATAGCAGCAACTAATGAATCCATCGCCACCCTCACCACCCAAGTAAACAACCTATCCAACTCCGTCGCCAACCTACCCACCACTATTATTGCTAGTATACCACAAACAGCCCCTCCTCCACCCCCTCTACAGCACCCTCATCCGATGAAGCGTTCAATACCTTCGCTGCAGAGGTACGCTCCATGATATCTTCCATCACCATCCCTCTACCCACCTCAACCTCCACCTCCACCCCTGCAGATGCGGTCACGAGAGCTGCTCTGCATGCTCTGACAAAGGCCTTAATCTCAAGCTTCGATGAGATAAGTGGCAAATTCGCACACAGAGCCGCGGAGCCAACCAAGGCCCTCACCAATAGCCTTGGCATTCAACAAGCACGCACCAACTCTCTCCTCCAATCGATGGAGGGCTCATGAAGAAGAAAGGCACTAAGGAAGTATCTTGCTTCTTTTAAAATAACGAAGAAGAGGAGCAGAGTCTCTTGCTCCACAAGCAGCCCCCTTAAGAGGCCAATTCATTAAATCAATACTAGTGAATCATTTGACGCTCCAATTATTATTTGAATATTCTTGAATTGTTCTTCATCATTATCTCCATAACCCTTCTAGTCATCGACACTTAGAGTATTCGACATTAGTTCAACTAGAGATATTCATTCAAGAAGACTCAAGAACACTCATGGTTGAACACACCTCCATGAAGACAGCTGGAGATGACAAATCGACAGCTGGATTTCCATTGCTTCATATAGATTGATATTCTTTCCATATTTCTAGAGTGATATCTTGTGACAACTCTGCATTTTGGAATTTCAGGTTAGTATCCCATTTTAGAACCTTTATTGAAAACTAAGTCTTTCTAGGATTTAGCTACGATGATCTGAGATCATCTTGCTCTTCTTCCAAGATTAGTTTGTTAGGTCACGTTTCGGCGGATAGCTAACCAAGTTGGTTCGTGCAAAGCCAAATAGTTTTGAAATATTTCACATAAAAATAAAGTCGATATTTTCGTTTCGTTCTTCTTAAAATTCAAATTTCCAAAGTTCCGATCTTTTATTTTTTGGCTGCCAATTATGATTGTGAAAGAGTGTGGCTTTAAAAATCTTTTGTCAAAATTGTTTAGTTTGTTGTATTTATTGGGGTCTTTTAGTTTGTAATTAAAAGTCTTTTTGGGCTTGGGCCTTTAGAGGTCAGCCCATTCTTTTCTTTAAATCCACATATAAATACCCCCTTCCCTTTTGAAAGTTCTTCACTTTCCAAATTTCCAGCCATTTCATCTCTCTCTCTCTCTTTAATTTCATCACTTTTCAACCGATTCCATCTCCTTGCAAAACTCAAGGACTTTTGCTTTTCTTGAAGACCTGTTCGTGTCTTTTTATCAAGAAAAGGTATGTTTTTAAAGTTGTTCTATTTTCTTTTAGATATCCGGAAGTCGTTATTCTTCTCTCTACTCGATTCTTTAAGTAATTTTTTTGGGATTTAAATAGGAGGGATTATTCATCCAAGACCTGCATATGTCTTCGTTGGAATGATAATCTGTGACCCAAGATTCTTAGTCCCTAAAGAAAGAAAAATTCCTTGCATGTGAGGTCCGATCACATTTTTGGATGATAGGTCTTGCATGCAACTCTAATCGGATTTATCCCTTTGAAAACTTGTTGGAATCGGAATATATTTTTGTTTTCTGGAAGTT
>NW_020201317.1:0-25390 GCF_001531365.2 Cynara cardunculus var. scolymus | reverse complement strand
CTCACCAACTCTTTGTAGTTGACCTTGTTTTTATTCCATGCTTTTCAGGTTCTATGTAGTGGTTTGGATTTTAAGGGAGCATACTTGAGCCAAGATCGATTAAGTCAAGTTTTTGATGTAATTATGAACGTTGTGTAAATTCTAACTCATGTTATGTCGATGAACCGTTTTTGTTTTTGAACAACTTAAAATAGTGTTATTTATGAACTGTTGTTATGACCCGCTTGTCTGTTAGCATCCCGTGTTTCCGCTTTAGCGGGGTGTGACATATCTTTTCATAGAATATTTTCTACATATCTTCCCTAGATAGTTATCTCCTTAATTAGATTACTAGTATAAATAGACTTTATATTTCTTGTAATCGTTTACGCTTCCAATTCATTAAATCAATAATAGTGAATCATTTGACGCTCCAATTATTCTTTGAATATTCTTGAATTGTTCTTCACCATTATCCATCCACACGACTGATTTAGGTTCTTCATAACTTGAATCTTCGTGTTATTGAGAGATCTGGGATCAACATCTTTTCTTTTCTCCTTCTTTGATCGCTACACGTGTTCATGATTCATCAGTGAATGTCCTCCCTAATGATGAGACACACACCACTGGACCCGAGGTTGCTTCTTTCGAGGCTCCTCGGTATACAGATGGTCATCCTCTCCAGGGCATCGTGGAGCAAGCCAGTGATAATCCTTTGGATGTTGCTGATGTCCCGTCAGGTATTCCATCTTCCTACCCCTTCACTTCTTCTAACCCCAAGCATTCTTCTCTTTCAGGTCCTTCTGTGTCTCAAGCTATGAACAAAGAAGAGGAGGAGTACGACGAAGATGATGAAGATTATGACATGGCTTCCGATGTCAAGTTCCTCTTCCTAACCATCGATACAGTTTTCTATAAAATGGACGAAGTCTATAAAGACATGCCTCACAAGGCTGATGTCGCTGCGGACCTCTCAGTTGTCAAAGTTGAAGTTCAAAAAGTCAAGAACCAGCTATCCCCTCTTCAAGAATCAGTTCGAGCCAATGCTGAAGCCATCGCTGGTCTCTCTAGCAGGGCTGATAAAGCTCAAGCTCAGTCTCTCTAGCAGATGGAGCTCCTCCAGCAAGTCCTGGTTGCTGTTCGCCTACCAGCACCAGTGATCCCTCTTTCTTTCACCACTAATTACTGCGCTCAGCTCAATGAGACACAAGAAGCGACGAACAACCTGGCCAACGCTCTGACGCGACTAGAGGAGATGATGGTTCTCCAGATCAAAAGCGTGGACCACCTCTCTGGCATATGCTCTCAAGCCTTAGCCAGAGAGGGGGAGATAAGGTCCAATGCTACTACTGACCATCTGCTGAACCAGCAACCAACGAAGCTAAAGCTCCAAGAGTTGAAGATGAAACAGAGGTTGCCCATGATATTTGAACCTCCGGTGAAGCTACTACAACTAAGAAAGTTGATGCGATCCCTTGCGATGATGACCTTCCCATCACCTCTGACCTGTTGTTGGTGATGTGGAAGAAGAAGTTGATGAAGACGAGGATGAAGGTGATGAACCTGATCTTCCAAACTCCGGTAGTGACCTTGATGGCGATGACGACGATGATGATGAAGATGATTGCACCATCTAGTTCCAGCATCCAACAACCACCACCAAAGGAGTTTCCCTCAGGGATTTCGCATCCCAGAGGGTGCAAAAGGAAGAAGAGTCAGCGCCTGAAAAGAACTAGGGCTCTTCGTCGAAAGGCAAAGGAGTCGCTGAAGAAGGGAACCTGAAGGTACTGTTTCAACACCTTCAACCCTTGTATGATGACTCTACCTCTCAAGTAGTCATCACTTCTCTCTATCAATTTGACTCTACCTAGTGCTCCTACCGACCAGCAGATGACTCAACTCAGGGAGTCACTCGACCACATTAGAGTAAAAATTCCTCTTCGTACCTCTAGTGGTGGTGAGTTCGACTTCCTGACAGAAGCTGAGAGACTCGAGGCATTAAGAGCTGAAGAAGAGCTAGAGCTTCAAAAGAAGTAGACTGAGGACAGCCTAAAGCTGGCCAAGTCTCTAGCTGAGAAAGTTCTTCCAAAGAGAAAGTCCAAAAAGAAGGTGAACGTTGTCCAAGCCCAAGCTGAGCTCCTCTCTCTTGCAGAAGTTGAGCACGAGAAAAGCCTGAAGCTGGCTGAGCGGGACAAACGCTGGAGCAAAGCTAAAATGAACAAGAGAATCAATCCTCATCGAATCAAGAGCGGCAGCATCAGCAGACGATCAAAAGACTGTGGCTCTCTACTCTCAATACTCATCACGAGGGACAATCTCGATGCCATAACCGAGTACCCTTCCTACCTTTGCCAATATGGATACAACGAACGGTTGAAGATTAGACAAGCCATTCAGCGCTCCAAATCCATACTTAAGCTGATTATCGAAGACATCATCAATGATCTTATCAAGAAGATGTCCAGGTATGTCGCAGTCCCTGATAGGCCAACGCTGAAGAAAGGAGGAAGGAAGAAAAGACCCTCCAGTCCTAGTGATAGACCATCCCTGAGAAACAAACATGAAACAAATTTCTCCTTAGATGAAGTCCTGAAGGATCGTGAAAGTCAAGACATCTCTATGCTGAATCTTGAACTGCCAGCGAAGGGTCCTTATGTACCCAACACTGTGCACTTCAAACCTGAGTCAGGAGTTATATTCCTTGACTATGAAGGTGAAGTAACATTTCAGAAAATTTATGAGTTACATCTATGCCCGATGGAACACCTGGTTTATCTTACGTTTAGGCTAGTTGATGACTTGAAAGGAAGAGTTATCGACCGAAAAATACGAAGGGAATTTCTACATCGAAAGAAGCTTGGAGAAGATGTACCTGGTTACATTAATCTAAACAACTTAGACTTGTTTATTTTCTTTGTAATATTGTCCATGTATTGTAATCTACTTACTATGTCTTCTTTCAGTGATAAATCTTATATTTTGTAAGTTTTAAATATGTATTGTACTTCTTGTAGTATTTCCCTTGAAATTAATATAAGTATTTATGTGCATCACTGAAAACGATCCCTTAAAAAGAAATAGGGACACAAGTCTATGAGTTCCAGTGTTACTTTTACATTCACTGACAATCTATAAGTCAGTAAATAAGCTTTCAGTTTCAGTTTCCCTTCTAGTAACTTTTTTAGACTCAACTTAAGAAAAATTTCTAAGTAAAGACTGACTCACTGAAAAAGATCCCAAAATAGTTAAAAGGGACATGTACTTTATGCATCACTTTTCATTACTATTATTTGATAAGACAACTTTCTTTATGTTGTCTTGTTATCATCAAATTGGGGGAGTTTGTTGATCCTCTCTTAGTGATTTGATGATAATCCCTTTTACCTTATGCGAAGTATTTATGTTTCTGTCTTTCAGTTCCAGCGATCATCACTGAGTCTGTTCAGTGATCGCTGAAGAACTTGTAATGTAAATCCAATCAACGACAGCAATACTTCAAGAAGACAAAACTCACACCAAAGAACCTTCAGCGAAAGTCGAAGACTGAAACTGAAGATTAGAGACTGGCGAGTACATGATCTGAAGAGGTATTTAGTGATTACAACCTTTTCTACATATGTGTGAAGACTGTCCAAGCCTCAGCGAATGCTGAAGAGACCTTCAGGTTATTCCAGCATTCAGCGATCAAAAGTAGCTTGTTGAGCACGATTGTTTTTGTCTTGTCCTTATACACACAAAGAAGAAACCCATACCCTTTCTAAGTGATAGTATGGTACGGAGCCGATTAGTTGACTCTACCACCCAACAATTTTGTGAAAGGATGTCTGCCCATGAATAGGCTTTTGTACTATTTACTGTAGCAAAGGACAAGTCTTTCTCTAAAGACGTGTTCTAAACCTATCACGTTGCATTAAATGTACATTTAATGCAATAGGTATAAATAGATGCAGAGATACACTCTATACTCTTAACTTACTCTTGAACCCTACTCTAATTCATAAGTAAAAGAACACACATCTAAGAACACAATTTGCTCATCTTCAAGAACAAGTTAGAATCCCTTTATAACAACTATTTTCTTTATTTGCTAAGAACTAGTGTGTAACTTTAGATTGTTTAGATAGGTTTTATTTACCTTATCTTTTCGCAAACAATCTTGTAAAATCTGTATTGATATTTCTTTATCAATAAATATTTTAAATTTGAAAAGTCTACTGTGTTTGTATTCATCCCCACCCCCCCTTCTACAAACTGTTATACACATCTTGTAGACCCTAACGGCACCAACACTCTGGTTATCATTTCCACAAGTTCATCAGGAAGTTCTACCAATGAAACATAACATCTAAGTAAGGAACCAACGTCTTCTGAAAGAGCGATGAATGATTCAAGTAACCTTGAAATTTCATCTATGAGATCAGAAGCGATGGATCTCCCAAAGGATAGTTCTGAACCTTCAACCTCAAAACCCATATCTACTAAAAACGGTCATAAAAACTTCGATTTTGAGAAATCTACAAGAGACTTTCTTGATTCTGATTCTGAAGAAAAAATAATTTGTGAAAAGCCAGAAGTAATTGTAGATAAGAAAATGCAAGTTCCAAAAATCCCAATGAATCCTGACTTCACAGATATGTGCATAAAAGCTAAAACCTCTTTAGATCTAGAAAAGGAAAACCTGAATAGAGTCAAATCTTCCAAGGAAACTTCTCAAGGCTAGACCCCTCACTCTACATTCAGAAAGTCCAGTCCTGAATAGAAACAAAAGTGGTCTGCTTCTGAAAACTCTAACATTCACATTTCATCTCATTCAGCTAAAGGGAAGAAGGTCCATCAACCCCTAAGAAAGGAAGTAAAAACCAAGCCTGATCCTGCGAATAAAAACTTTGTGCTAGATAGGAAGTCTGTAAAAACAACCAATGCTAGACCAGAACATTTCAATAATGCTTCTACTTCCAAATATTCAAATAAAAAGAAAGTTGTTAAACAGTCTTATTACAAAACTCACAACTGTCAGTGCTTAACTCTTTAACAATTGCTGAGGAATCATATGTTCGATCATCGTTGCATTTTTTCTGAGCATGTTTATAGATATGAAAATGTTAAAACTCAAGAGAGAATGAAAAGAAAGCCCAAGCCTACAAAGGCTAAGGGCAAAGAAAAACAGCCTAAACCAAGTAGGCCGATGAAAATGAGGATGTTAAATCCAAAACTAACATGAGAGGACCCATTATGAAATGGGTACCTAAAAAACCTTAATTTGTCTTGCAGGACCAGCGTGTGCAACCATGGTACATGGATTCAGGTTGCACCAGGCACATGACTGGTGACAAAAGTCAACTCTCCTTCATCGAAAAATCTGGAGGATCTGTGACTTTTGGAGACAACAGCAAGGGTACAATCAAGGGATATGACACTCTCATCAAAGGAAACATATCCATAGCAAAAGTGTCCTATGTTGAAGGCTTAAAGAATAATCTGTTAAGCATAAGTCAATTTTGTGACAAAGGCCTGAACGTGCGATTTCGCAAAGGTTTCTGCATCATTGAAACAAAACTAGGACAAACCATCATCAAGCCAAAAGAGAAGGTAACCTCTATCTTCTGGACTTCCAATCTTCTGTGGGCCAAGAAACTTTATACCTCGTTTCCCATAGGAGAGTGAAAAATTGGCTATGACATCAAAAATTCTCACATCTGAATTTTGAAGTCTTGAGAAATTGGCCAAACAGAAGTTAGTCAAAAGAATACATGATCTAAATTTTGAAAAAGACCATCTATGCTCAGCCTGTAAAACAGGAAAATTAAAGTAGCCTTCTCATAAGTCCAAATCAGAAACCTCGTGCTCTAAACCACTGGATATGCTTCACATCTATCTCTGTGGGCCCATCGCTACACAAAGCCTCTCTGAAAAGAAGTACATCCTAGTACTAGTTTATGAATTTTCAAGATACACAAGGGTTGAGTTTGTCAAGAAGAAATCAGTAGTTCTTGAACTCCTCATCGCAGTGATGAAAAAGCTCTGAGTCCTTCTACAATGCAAACTCATCAATGTAAGAAGCAACAATGGAACATAGTTCAAGAATGAAAGAATTGATGAATATGTCATCAATGAAGGTATATCTCAAAAAAATTAAGCAGCCAGAACTCTACAACAAAATGGAGTCGTTGAAAGACGAAACAGAACCCTTGTAGAAGCAGCAAGGATGATGCTTGCTTCATCAGAACTACCTATTTCCTTCTGGGTTGAAGCAATATCTACTTCTTGCTTCATCGAGAACAGATCAATCATCAACAATAGGCATCAAAAGACTCCCTATGAACTCATCAATTAGTGGGGTCCAAATGTTTAATACTTCCATATCTTTGGGTGCAAATGTTATGTTCGCAACAATTGAGAACATCTTGGAAAATTTGACAAGAAAGCTTATGAGAGCATATTCCTGGGATACTCTCAAACCGCAAAGGCTTACAAAGTATTCATCAAGCAGACCAAAATTTTCGTAGAAAACATCAATTTGTCCTTTGATGATGCATCACCAATGACTTCTGGACCACATAGTTCATAACTCGAGCTAACTAAGCAAGCCTATGATTCATCTCCCCACAAACCAAATGAATCAGAATTAGCTCAACTGTTTGAAGACTTGTTTGAAGAAGATGTTGTCTCTGGACCGGTGACCAATGAAAAACTAGCTCCCAGAGCTGATGAACTACATGAGATCTCCAACACTGAAGGTTTAACTCTTTATGAATCTCATGTTACTTCACCATCTACTTCTTCTATGTCTTCATAACGAGAGCAAGAATTTGGAGAAGATCGATTTGAGGGAGAGTAAGCAATTCCATGTAACAATCCCATCAATTAAGAACCACATCCTTTTGCTCAAAAACCCCAATCAAGCACTAAATGGACAAAAGACCATCCTCATCACCAAATTATTGGTGATCGATCATTTGGTGTTAAAACAAGATTTGCCACTCCTAATGAATGCCTCTTCGCAAACTTCCTAAGCATGATCGAAGCTAAGAAAATTTCTAAAGCCTTACAAGATCCAAACTGGATAGATGCAATGCAAGTAGAATTACTCCAGTTTGAATGGAATAAAGTTTGGTCCCTTATGCCGCTACCCAAAGGTAAACCGCAATTGGGACCAAATGGGTCTTTATAAATAAGAAAGACGAAGATGGCATAGTCATCCGGAACAAGGCCAGGCTGGTCACAAAAGGCTATTGCCACAAAGAAGGAATAAACTATGCAGCACACAAGGGCTTCAAGGTTTATCAAATGGACGTCAAGTCTACCTTTCTAAATGGAAAATTGTAAGAAGAAGTCTATGTTCAGGAAACTCTTGGGTTTGAAGACTCGAAACATCCAGAATATGTCTATTTTCTGGATAAAGCTCTTTATGGCTCAAACAAGCACCTAGGCCCTGGTATGAAACTCTCTCCACTTTTCTTATAGCCAATGGATTTGGAACAGGTACCATCGACACAACTGTCTTTTTCAAAAGACACAAAGGTGATATTTTGCTTCTCCAAATATATATGAACGACATTATATTTGGCTCCACTAACTCCAAATTTTGTGAAAAATTCTCAGACTTGATGAAAAGCAAATTCGAGATGAGTATGATGGGACAACTAAGTTTCTTCCTGGGTTTTCAAATAAAACAAACTTTAGAAGGAATTTTCATCAATCAGTCCAAATATGTGACAGACCTTCTAAAGAAATATAATCTCTCAAATTAATCGTCTATGCGAACTCCAATGGCTACATGAGCTAAGCTTTTCTCTGATCCATCAGGCAAGCCTGTAGATGTAACAACCTACAGAGGCATGATTGGGTCCCACCTGTACCTCACATCTAGTAGGCCAGATATAATGTTTGCTACGTCTCTTTATGCAAGATATCAAGCTAATCCTAAAGAATCTCATCTTTCTGTGGTCAAGAGGATCTTAAGATACTTAAAGGGTACCCTATCCTTGGGTCTCTGGTATCCAAAGAACTATGTTTGAACTAATAGCCTATAGAGATGCAGATCATGCAGGTTGCAAGCTTGATAGAAAGAGTACGTCTGGGAGCTTTCAACTTTTGGGAGACAAGCTAGTTAATTAGACATCCATAAAACAAAACTGTCTCAACATCAACAGCAGAAGCAGAATATGTTGTTGCTGCTAGTTGTTGTTCACAAGTGCTCTAGATGAAAACCCAACTAAAGAATTATGGGTTCCATTATGAGAAAATCCCCATCCTCTGTGACTCCAAAAGTGCAATAGCAATCTCTACAAATCCAGTGCAGCACTCCAAGACAAAGCACAATGATGTCAGGTACCATTTCCTCAAAGACCATATAGAAAAGGGAACCATAGAGATGTATTTTGTTCCCACAAATATTCAACTTGTTGATCTCTTTACAAAAGCATTAGATGAGAAAAGATTTATTTTTCTTGTCAGCAAGATGGGCATGTTGAATCACACCACTTAAGGAAGATCATTCTTCAAACCAGAGATTTTCCATACCTCTAGGTTTTGCCAAAAGTAATATATAAATGGCCCTCGTAACCAAGTATTCCAATCCAGAGCCCAAGGTGAGAGGACTCAAACCGAGATGACTCAAACCGATGATGAGTCTGATGATGATGATAGTCCTCCCGCCTCCCCCGTCCCCATTCCTACCACTTCTGCCTCTCCACACCCAACTCCCCGGGCCACCACGTCTACTATCCATGGCGACCAAGGCCTAAGGGATATTAAAGAAGGACTGCCCAGTCCGAACCTTACCTAAACCAACTCTCCAGAGGCCACTCTTCAGGTCTCTGGACAAGATGAAGCCGAGGAACCCCATCATCCATCGCCTCCCTATCACACAGAGTGGTGATGAAGATATAAGGGCCCCTTTTCCTCAGGGTCCGACACTTTACACACACTCAGAAGCATTTGTTGCTTCTGAATTTGAGTTTTAGTAAATTGTTTAGAGCGATCTCCTCTTCGTGCACGCACCCCCTCGATACTTCATCTATAAACGTGGAAACATACGTACTTCTCTTCACCGGACTCTGAATCCGATGAGGATGAAGCACCTATCGAAACATCCGGATAGCTCTTCTTTAGAGGGCTATCAAGGACGGGATGGAAGTCCTCCCTTGCCCAACATTCCCACAGGCATCCGTTGCCGTAGTGGTTATCCCACAACTGAGTTGGTCACAAAGGCCGAGTTTCTAGCCTTTGCCGACTCAATTCAGCGGTCCTTGGAAGACCTAAAAATCACCATTGTGAGGGTTGCTGAATCCACCCCCACCCAAGATATCACCCATCTTTAGCAATCCATCACCTCCCTTGAAGCTCAATCGAGGGAGAACACCACCCGACTTCAATCCCTACAACGTCTGGTGACCCAAAAACACAACTACCATAACAACCTTATGCTCACCAAACTTGATTCCGTCGATGCATCCCTCGCCTCACGATCTGCCTAATTAATAGCCACCGATGCATCAATAGCCACCCTCTCATCCCAGCTATCCTCCATCACTACCTCCATCGCCTCTCTCCCCACCATCATCCATAATATCATCCCACCACCCACAGCCCCCTCTTCCTCTGCAGCACCCATTGCAAATGAAGCCTTTACATCTTTTGCTATAGAGA
The DNA here is from genome assembly GCF_001531365.2 of Cynara cardunculus var. scolymus. Taxonomy (NCBI): domain Eukaryota; kingdom Viridiplantae; phylum Streptophyta; class Magnoliopsida; order Asterales; family Asteraceae; genus Cynara; species Cynara cardunculus. The sequence continues at coordinate 15,757 of NW_020201317.1, read as the reverse complement.
TAAGAGATCTCATATCTTCCATCTCCATACCATCAGCTTCCACCACCACTCCCTCACCAAGGCACTAATCTCGAAGTTCAATGAGATTAATGCCAAGTTCATCACCAAAGCCGCCGAGCCAACCGCCACACTTCAGAAAAGGCTCGCTCAGCAACAAGAGCAAACCAACACACTTCTTCAGCGCAGGGAAGACGATTGATGGAGGATGGCTTTCAGATGTATGCCGCCTCACTTCAAAAGAAAATGAAGCGACCTACTTCTTGCTCTGCGGGGAGGCCATCCAAGCGCCCGAGGCATGAAGACCAAGACCCCGATGATCAAGTTCTAGGTCCTCATGAGGGGGAGACTTCATCACACCAATGGACATCAGCACCATCTCCATCAGCACAAGCTCCAACTTCACAACCACTTACTGGAACAGAAGCAAGGGAACCAGAGGCTCAACCCTCTGATGATGTAAATAATGTAAATACTTTAAATTTTCCATCAATTATTTTTGCAGCATCAACCTCTCATCCAGTAGCAGGCATTGTAACCCCTGTAACCAAAGTTGTACCCTTAGCCGAAGTACCACTTCCCTCATCTGATCCCTCATCAACTACCCATCACCACCAACAGATGAATCCTCACCAATACTAGTGAGCTCTTCATCACCTCCCCAAACACAACCTTCAACCACACCAACACCCATACAACCAGAAGCTCTAATTCCCTTCACTGCATCAACAACACCACCTTCATCACCAGTATATCCAGAAACTACCCAACTAGAACCTGCCACCATTTAACTAGAAACTACCCAAACAGAACCATCCCTCACCCAACTAGAACCACCTCTTACCCATACAGAACCATCCTTCACCCAACCAAAACCACCCGTCACCCAACCTATAAAGCCAACAGTACCTACAAATGTTTCCTCCTCTTCAAGGCAGCTTTCATCCATCGGTAGAGTGCAGGAAGTCATCGTTTAGACGGAAACGCTAAGGAGACGTTCGGAGATGCCATCTAAAGAACCCATCATGATGGAGAACATTCACCAATACCTCTACCACCATCGCAATTAGAAAATTGTTCTAAATCCCCCAAACCTGTCTCTAGAGTCTATGGACTTAATTAGACACAGGTTCATGAGGCAGATGACCCAACCACCACATGTTGTCTTCTCAAATGATGGAATAAAGACGGCTCATGATATCAAGCTATGGACCTTTGCAAACAAAGTCATCAAGCACATCAATTACACCGTGGAACATGCTCTTGGGATGATCTACGTCTTTAATGATAATGATTTAATAAATCTCAATCCATGGGACATGATTGACTTTTATATCCATACGACTCAGTGTCAGGACCATGGGATAAGGTATGGGATGGCACAAAGAGCAATTGTAGAGACGATGAGAACTTTGGTAAAGTTCAAAGCGAAGATTGATTTCCAGATTGCTCTAGAGCATGGCATTGAAAAACTCTCCTGCACGGCTCCAAAAGAAGACTTTCTTGGACTACAAGAGAAGCGTTCTTCCTCTATCTTGGCTCAAATAGAACTTTTCTTAGTCTTCAACAATGAGTTCGGTACCAAGAAGTTCTTCAGACTGATTGAGGTCTTCAAGTATTCAACCGATACGCTTGAATGGTTTCAAAAAGTCATTGAAGAGAGACTAGGCAAAGACTATGTGCTAGGAAGAGAGTGACAAGAGGTAATTCACAGGATCTCCACAACCATAAGGTATAGAAGATGGATGATGTATTTTTAGAGAATCTTCAATCGAGACCATGAATAAGATGTAATTTTTCTTTCCCTTACTTTTACTTTCGTACTGTATGAAACAATCCATTTTCGTAAATGAAAGCTTTTGACAAAAAGGATGTTTCTACTAGATTAGCCTTGTGTACATAGATAGTTATTTGTTAATAATTCATAGATAGCTATTTTTTATTTTTTATTTCTTAGGGGGAGATTGTTAGACCCCATAATTCCTATGTGTAATAGTAATGAAAAATGCACAAGCATGGAAGTCTGGAGACCCGATGGAAGACAAAGCTGAGAAGATTCTAAGTGCTGAAGACAAACCAGAAACGTTATGAAAGGTCCAGGGGTGCTGTGAAGACCTTAAGCACTTAACCTGATAATCATCTACTTATGAAGAAGTTCATCAGGTCGATGAACTAGCAACTCCATAACACATCTGGTTTACAGCAACTAAAAGAATGATCAAGTGTTAGTTCAATCAGATATACTCTTGTCAAGCAGATATGTGAAGAATCCCGATTGAACATATTACCTAGAGACAGTTGGAGGTGACTCATCGCCAGCTTGAATTATGTTACGCCAGGTAGTTAGAGATAACTCCCAACTTTCTAGATAGATATCTTCTGCTTGTTTATCTCATAGGTATCTTATACTAGATTGTTATCTCTTAGACTAGATTGCTAATATAAATAGCATTCATATGTCTTGTGTCAAAAGTAATCCTTCTCATTATCATTATTATAGTGAAATTACTTGAAAGTTTTACTTTTTCTTGAATATCATTAAAGTTGTTCTTCACTTTCTTCATTGATACGATAGATTTAGGTTCTCAAACATAAATCTTTGTGTTACATTGAGAGATCTGGGGTCAACACATTGGTCCACATAAATCCATGTGAATCATTGCAAGTGGAGATTTACAACATGAAGCTAATTTTGCTTTATGCGAAGATCTTGTAATCTTTCCCATTTCACATGTCGAACACAATGAGTTCTTATTAGATCTAAGTTCAAGCAGACCAATGACCAAATCACTGCTTACAAGTCAATTAATATATCTGAAGTTCTGATGAGATAATCTTCTATGCTATGTCCAATTGTCTTCTTTTGATGCTTTAGCAATTAAGAAAACTGGTTTAGAAGCAGTTAGAGTTGGAAAATTAATTGCATAAAGATTACCATAGCGTTCAACTCTTATCACCTCTATCCCTTTAGAGTCAATAATCACACAACCATTTACAAAGAATTTTACATCAAACCCATTATCACAGAAATAACTTATGCTTAAAATATTATGCTTTAAACCCTGAGCATAGAAAACTTTCTTAATCGTGAAACTGCCATTTGACAATGTTCTGTATCCTCTCACAAATCCTTTCTCTTTATTACCAAATGTGACTATTCCGCCAGAATTTTCTTTAAAATTAGATAGAAGATGCATGTGTCCTGTCATGTGTCTTGAACATCCTGAGTCTACGTACCACACATGACAATCCTGCAAAAACAATCACGGAGATTTAGGTACCCATTTCCAAAATGGGTTCTTTTGAGTTAGAAATAACATTTGAAGATAAAGATTTAACGCACCACTCGTATTTCTCCTTTGGAATCCATTTCCAAACAAATCTAACATCTAAAAAACATGGCTCCTCCTTTTTCAGTTTTGAAACTTTTTTCTTGAAAGCACTTTTCTTTTGAACATCAGGAGGACCATTGAAAACTTTTGCTCTGAGCGAGGTCTTTGATTTAGAATCAGAAATCTTTGACCCTAATGACTTTTTGCATTTGGCGTTAACTGCAAGGGAGTTTGACTCACAATAATTGCAATGTATATGATGCTTAACAACAGAAATAAGATCCGGATGAGAATTTTTTTTAACATTCTTAAGATCCGCATCCAAATTACAGTTCAAGTTCACAAATTTAGAATTGCAACTATTTTTATTCACAGAGAAATTCTTTACAGAAGATGAATTACTTGAAACATTTTTCTCAATCTTCTGCCAAGACTTCTGCTTGCAGTCTTTTCCAATCTTTAAAAGTTCTGCAACAAAAAAAGATTTTGGGTTAGTCGAGCGCTTCGCAGATAAAGATTCATATTTAATTGATTTTGCATTTTGAACAGATTTGACGGTTTTAGGAGTAGCCTTAGAAAAAATTTCAGATTTAGTTTTAGAAGGCTCCCCTTTCTCAAACTTACTTTCAGAAAGATTAATTTTATCAATAACAGTTGTTTTTTATTTAGAGACATTCTGAGCAGCTTCTGAATTTTTGGCAAATGATCTTGAAGCTGTTTTGAGATCTTCCTCAAGCTTAATGATTTTACTCATAAGCTTAGTCCTTTCATCATAACACGAATTTAATTCTTTTTCCAAATCTAAAATCTTTTTCAAATTGGACGCAAGCAAATTATCTTTACTGAGAACAAGCAAGGTCAATTTCGAAAATTTTCTTTCAAAGTCTTTTGATTTGGATAGAAAATCATTTTCAGCTTTAATATTTAAACATTTTTCCACACGAAGTTCATCTTCAAGATCAGAAATCTTTTTCAAATTCAAATCAAATTCAGGATTTGGATGTACTTTCCAATCTTGATCAGTACTTTCTTCCATATTGTTTGAATCATAAATCACCTATGTTTCTAACTCAGAATCAGACTCGTTTAAAATGTTTTCGAATGATTCAGGATTCAATGATTCGATGAACTCGGAAAGTATTTCAGAATTCGTTTTAGATGATTCAAAAAAAATGAAGTTTGATATTGAACTCTTTTAGTTGGATATACTGAATCAAGTTCAGTATGTGAAAATATGGTTTCTCTAGTTTCATAACTCGAGTTAAGATCATCATATTTCATTCCAACTGTTTTAAAATTTAACTTTTCAAAAGATTCTTCATCAATTTTATCATTATCATTCTTATCAAACATATGTGATTCATTTTCAGATTTGACAAAGATTTCATTCACAGTAGGAATTGCAAATTTTGCCAACCCTCTTTTATCAAAATCGTACAAAGATTGAGGGGCGTTTTTCAAAGTATCATTTTAAGTAAAACCCAAACCCATTTGAGAATTATAAAAACGAGTATCTTTTGGGTTCTTTGTCAATAGTTTTAGTGGTTGCTCAGACTGGCCTCTTTTATAGTTAATATCCTCAAACTGTTAATTTCATCATAGAGCTTCAATCTTTCAGCAAAAATACATCAAATCTCAGCTATATATCATCACGCTCACACTCAACATTACTTAATTTCTTTTTCAGCAACATATATTCATTTTCAAGTTTAGCCTTTTCTTATTTTAGAATTTCTTTTTCTTGTCTTAGACCCTCACTCAAGCATTTAAAACCGCAACTTTCTTCTCGAATTTTCAACATTAAATTCCTTTCACCTTTTAGCCTATCTTTTAAAACTTTAAACTCATAGTTCATATTTTCAATTTTCTTCATGAGTTCAACATTTACCGAATTTACCTCATTCTTATTCTCAGATGATGAGCCTTCGACTTCAGTTATTGAGATTAAGCACATGTTTACCTGGGTAATATGAGCAGCTTCATCATCTAATGAGTCAATCAGATAGCTTTCATCTTCAGCCACCAAAGACTTTCCATCCTCAAGGGCTTTTGCCAGATTAGCCTTTTTGAGATAGTAATTTAAATCTTTGAACTTCTTGAACAGACAATCTTTGAAGTAGTGACCAGGCTTTCCACAATTAAACCATCTGCTCAATTCAGGTTGAGCATCCATATGATCTCTGGCTTTCCCAAACTTTTCAGGCTTCACCTCCTTTCCCTTACTCTTCTCAAACTTAACAAACTTCTTCTTCTTCCCGAACCTCTTCTGGGACTTCTGTGTCAGCAAAGCAAGTTTCTTGGAGAACTCTCTAATTTCATCATCTGAGTCAGTAGAAGAATCATCAGTTGACTCACTCTCAGTCTGTTCAAATAACTCTGTCTTCAAAGATTTAGAGCTCTTTCTTTTTGATTTACCCTTTCCTTGCTTCCCCGATCAAAGAGCTAAGGAGTCAGCCACCTTCTTCTTTTCAATCGTTAACTCTCTCACAGTTTCCTCTTGTTCGTATAGGATACTGTAAAGATCATGAATGTCATCTTTAGACGTATTCTTGTTCATTTGCAGATTAACTGCAAGAGAGTTCCATTCCAGACTCAAATTCTTCAAAAACTTGTAGTTGATCTCAGACATGGATTTCTGAATACCATTCCTCCTCAGATCATTTAGAATAACATTGAATCTATTGTAGGATTCAGTAATGGTTTCATTCTCACGAGCCCTGAATCCTTCATAAGCACTAATGCACTGATTCATCCATGTCTGAATAGACTTTTCACTTCCTAGCATCTGCTGCTCAAACTCATCCCACAACTCTTTTACTGATCCTCTACTGTCAACTCTGTTAAAAAGTTCATTAGGAATGGCCATCAACATATAAGTCAAAGCTTTCTTGTCAATGATGACTCTCTCTTTCTCTGTTTCAGTGTAGTATTGTGGATCTTTCTATGTTTTGGAAGCAAGCACGACTATCCCATCAGCGGTAGTCTACTCAGGTAGATCCATATAACTAATGAGAGGTCCATTCTTTATTGATTCCATCATCTTTTCATCCTAATTATCAAGAAAATGAACCATTCAAACTTTCCATTGCAAGTATTCTCTAATAGCAAGAACTGGAGGCTTAGAGTCAGGACCAATACTCAACATATCTTTCGACATCTTTCAGACTTGAAAATGATCTTTTTAGAAATATAGACAAAGACTGGATTTGAAATCTTTAAGAATAATATCCCCCTCCTGTGACTTATAATGGAGGTCCCGCTACCTGGTTAGCGGGTGGGGTCAAGGGGAAACGGCCCAAGAATTTTTTTTTACGTAAGAAAATTGAAGCACCCCACTAACCTTAGAAAAAAATAGCTTCACCGGATAAGACTTCACCGATGAATAAGAAAATAACCACTATTCGGACAAATGAGTTTCCAGAAAATGAGTATCTGGACAAGGATTGAGAATGCTATCCGGACAAAGAGTATAAGCATTATTCGGAAAACAGAGAAATGCTTCACCGATCAACAAGATCTATCTAGTCATCAAGTAATAAAGGCTATACGGACAACAAAGGAACACCTCTCCGGACAAGGGTATGTCCGATGAGATAGGTATTCGGACAATGAAGTGTCTGATGAGAGCACTTGAACAAAATGAATCAATGTATCCGGACACAATTATATGGGGTCTCGAGACAAGTCAATGATCGATAACAAAGGTATCCGGACAAGACTAATCCGATCAAAACTCAAGAAATGACCGATTACAAGAACCCTTTTACACACAAATTCAGTGTCCGGAGAGAGAATCTTATCAAACGATGAATGTATTCAATGTTCGGAATGAAGAACACTTAAACCCATAAATTTAGAAATCGCTCAAAAACAGCCAAAAACTGCAATTTGATGCAATTTGCTTATACAGATCGGTTAGCAGTAGGTGCAAAAAACAAATTGAACACAACAATTACAACAAAAACAGATCAAAATGGCATGAATTGATCAAAAATGTCCAAGAACAGTAACCAATGAGTTCGAAACAAAAATTTCCAAATTCGACAACAAATCAAATTCCAAATCCAATCCTGTCAATCTAATCAAGCTTTGATAGCAATTGTGATCCCAGATTCAAGTCATAACTATCAATCTTCAAGAACACAATATGAATTTAATTTGTTGGCCAGCTTAGATTCATCAACAGTTTTGTACAAGTTCTTAATCACATACAATTTCTCTCAATCTGCGTATGAATGATTGAAACTACTAACTAATAAACAGACAACTAACTAATACCACTACTATTGAAGGAAACTAAACTAACTTTCTATTAACGAAACTACCATACAAAGCATTATAAAACATTTTAAGCACAGGGACTTGAAAACAACATTTTGTTCCAACGGATACCATAAAGAATTTGGTGACCAGAAAATCGATTATTCATTAAGGTCAAAAGGAGTATAAATATACCAAACATTTACAAGGAAATAGGAGATAAAAGAGGAGAGGATTGCTACAATTGTGGATAGACACAACGTATGGAATATATACGAAAAATCCTTTACTCCCCCTCAAGTTGGAGCATGTAAGTCTCGAATGCCAAACTTGCCAAGTAGACCTTATAATCTGTCAGTTCAAAGGGCTTTGGTGAACACTTCTGCTATCTGGTTTTTTTATGTTCACGCACATTCATTGTATGTCTCGTGACTCTATCCGTTCTCTGACGAAGTGACAGTCCATTTCCACGTGCTTAGTTCGTTCATGGAAAACCGGATTATTAGCAATGTGTCTTGCTACTTGGTTGTCGCAGAAGAGTGGTGTTGCTTTTGTGGGTGCCACTCTCAAGATTTGTAAGAGCCAACACAACCATAATATTTCACTCACTACATGTGTCATCGCTCTATATTTCGGTATAAAAATTCCTTAACCTATGGTGCCTTTGAGATAGCGCTGGACACGAGTGGCAACCTCCATGTGCCTTTGTCGAGGATCAGAAACAAACTGACTTAACATGTTAACAACATATGTGATGTCCGATCTCTTTGATTGAAGGTACAACAGTCGTCCAACCAATCTTCGATACTGGCTAGCTTCAACCCTTGGGCTATCATCACACTGATCCATTCGCATTTTTTGTTCTATGGGGAAAGAACTCAACTTGCATCCTAACATTCCACTGTCATTTAGAATGTCAAGTGTGTATTTTTGTTGGCTCAAGACTATTCCATTGGGCATTCTTTCTACTTCAATACCAAGGAATATACTTTAGTGGCCCCAAGTCTTTTATACTAAACTTCTCATTGAGGAAGTTTTTAGTTTCTTTGATTTTAGTCATACCATTTCCTGTTATGATCACGTCATCCACATAATTAAGGTCGTAACATAGTCTTCGCCCTTTTTGTATATCAATAGTGAGGCATCAGCATGTGTTTGTTTGAAGTTTAAGCTTGAAAGGGCCGCAGTGAACTTTTGGTAGTAGTTGCCTTAAGCCTATCGCAAACAATAAAGAGACTTCCTTAACCTACACACCCTGGTCTCTCCTTCCTTGGTGAAGCCCTCTGGTATTTTCATATATACTTCCTCATTGAGATCTCCATGAAAGAAAGCATTATTCACGTCAAGTTGATGGATGATCCAACTCTTCTTCGTGGCTACAGTGAGGAAAGTTCGTACAGTGACCAGTTTAGCCACAGGTGCGAATGTGTCATGGAAATCAATCCCTTCCAATTGCGTGAACCCTTTTGCCACTAATCACGCTTTATACCTCTCGACTTTCTCGTCCGGTTTGTACTTTGTTTTGTAGACCTAGTTTGAATCAATGGTACGTTTCCCATTAGGGAGTTCTTCAAGAATCCATGTTCCATTTTCTTCTAGAGCTTTTATCTTCTTTTGCATGTCTTCATTCTGTTTTTCATGTTGCACGGCCTGTCTAAAATATTTTGGCTCATCATTTGAACTGATGGCAGACAAAAAGGCTTTGTTTTGTTAAAGAAGCTTTTATAAGAGATATGATTAGCAATGGGGTGTACCGTCAAGGAATCTTGTTTGCGTGCGGTGTGTGTGGGGTCCATCGAGGGTGGCAGATTCACGACAAATTCGTCAAAGTGCTCTGGCTGTGTTCTCGCGCTCTTCTCTCTTTGGCCATAATCTTGTTGTATGGTGGGTTGGAGTTCTGACTCGGTCTCATTCACAACCTCTAGCTCCACGGTGGAGTGATTCTCATTCTGACCAACATCATTGTTTTTTTCGACCTCAACGTCATCACCACCTGGCTTCTCTTCACCAACGTCCTTTGGACTTGTGTCATCATCATATAAATTATCAAACAATTCCACCCTATCATCTTCATCTTCGTTTCTTTGTGTTTCAGCAGCCGCAAAAGGGAAAACTTGTTCGACAAACCATACATCTCTTGATGTGATGATCTTGTTTTCACCAATATTTTACACTCTATAACCCTTCTTTCCTAGCAGGTAGCCCACGAACACACTTGGTCTCCGCTTTACTTCAAACTTGTCTCCCTTTGTTTATGTGTTTCTCACATATGCGAGGCAACCAAATACCTTCATGTGCTCATAGCTTGGCTTTTGTTCGAACGGTATCATAAAGGGTGTTTTAAAACCAATCACCTTGGAAGGAAACCTGTTGATTATATAAGCGGCCATCATGACACACTCTCCCCAAAATTTGGTTGGCAGATTAGCTTCGAACTTTAAGGCTCTTGCCATCTCGAGAAGATGTCGATGTTTCCTTTCGACCACCCCGTTTTGTTGTGGGTTGTGAGGGCATGTTATCTCAAGGATAATTCCTTGTTTAGCATTAAAGGCAATCATGGAACCTGATGTAAACTCTCCCCCATTATCACTCCTTATTTTCTTGTAGTCTTTTCCAAACTGTGTTTTGACCATATTGCAAAATATGACTAGGTGACTACTGGCTTCGTACTTGTGTTTAGTAAGAAATACCCACACTGCTCTACTAAAATCATCAACAATAGTCAGAAAATAGCGTGCTCCTGAGAGAGATGGTGTACGATAGCTTCCCCAAACATCACAATGTAACAAATTAAAACACTCGCGAGTTTTAATAAAACTGTCACCAAAAGGTAAACGAGTATGTTTGGGTTTTGCACACACATCACAAACTCTGTCTTTTAACTTAAAGATAAAATATGTTAAAAAATTAACTTGATGTAACTTTGCCTCAGAGGCATGCCCCAATCTCTTGTACCAAATCTGGTGTTGTCATCAATGCCTTTTTTTCCACTGAACCCATTCGATAGAGACCCCCATCACACTGCCCCGTGCCAATCAAGCTCCTTGTCCGCAGATCCTATGCAACAAAGAAGTCAAGGAAGAAAGTTACTGCACAGTGTAGATCTTTCGTTAAACGACTAACGGATAAAAGATTGCATTAAATTTTGGGATGTATAACACTTTGGCGATCTTTATTCCATTCAGTAGCATGCTGGAACCTCTTCCCTTAACTGGGATATAGTCTCCATTGGGTATGACGACCGGTGTCTCGCCATTGGCTCCAACCCTGTCTTCGAGTAAATCATCATTCCTAGTCATGTGTTCAGTCGCACCTGTGTCAACAATCTAGGTTTCACACTTATCAATTTTACCTGCCATGTTAGTTGTAGCTTTGTTTACTTCGTTGGAGAAGTGCTTGATCAGCTTCTGATATTGTTCACTCGTGAGACTTGGTATTGGACTCGAATCAGCGTCAGCCCATGTCGCCTTGGGCTTTCCCTTTTCTTTCTTTCCTTTTCTTGGCCACCACTTCGGGTAACCATATCTCTTGATACAGCCCTACCAATTGTGAACGTCCTTGCCGCAGAAGGTGCAGTGTTCGATCTCTTCCCCGCTGTTGTGCCTTGTGTCTTTCTTCGTTCCTATGTTTCAATGTGCAGTCAAATTATTTGGCACCTCTCGTCGGTTCTGTGAAAAGCTTTGAAAAACAGTAGCCTCATGTGTAGGTTTCTTTGTCGCCAAGATGGCCCTTTGTTGTTCATCTTTGGACACGAGGTGGTATGCTATTCCCAACGTGGGAGTTGGTTTTGACCCAAGGATCCGTGTCTTTATGGTCGAGAATATGCCATCAAGCCCCATCAAGAATTCGTAAAGCCTCTCGTTTTCTTTGGCTTCGTTCAATCTCTTTCCCAGATCACATGTGCACTTACCACAAGAACATCTAGGGATCGGCGAAACAGATTGAATCTCGTCCCATAGTTCTCGCATCTTCATGTTGTAGGCCGATACAGAGTCTCCATCTTGTTGCATCGTGGTAAGTGCTTGCTTCAGTTCGTAGGCTCGAGATGCGCTTTCCTATCCAAAACTTTCTTCATGAATAGCCCATATCTCTGCCGCTGTTTTGGCATATTTTATGCTCAACCTGATTGTTTTCTCCATGGCTGTGGTGAGCCATCCCTTGATCATGGCATCACATGCATCCATGTCATGTATTTCAGTGAGTTTTCTTTTGGTGTCTTGATTTGCCCGTTCACAAATCCTATCTTGTTTTTTGCGAACAAGAAGTTATTCATCTCCTGTGCCCAATTTCCATAGTTTCTGTTTGTGAGAACGTCATTTATGTGCATTTGTCTTGGATAATATGATGCATGTAGATAGTATGGTGAGCTGGTGTCGACACAGGTATCGTCGGCTTTGTTTATGTTTTCGTCATCTCCCATGATTCTGACGGCGGCTTAGGGTTTGTTGCATGGTCTATATGACCCGCTCTAATACCATAAAGAATTTGGTGACCAGAAATTCGATTATTCATTAAGGTCAAAAGGAATATAAATATACCAAACGTTCACAAGGAAACAAGAGATAAAAGAGGATAGTATATCTACAAGAGGAGAGGATTGTTACAATTATGGATAGACACAAAGTATGGAATATATATGGAAAATTCTTTAAGGTCTTGTGTTCAAGTTTTTATTGCAAATTTTTTTAGAAACATAATAAATCTGAAATTAAAAGCTAAAAACTAAGAAAATGATACTAATAGGTTTCAAACTTGGGTATGAAATGAAAGAAAACCTTGCAAACCAACTCTACCAAGGAAAACTTGTATCCTTATTGTAGTTTCAAAATATATATGGTGATACACAACAAATTGATACGGTTTCAGTTTTCACGAACCTAAATTTTTTTACACTACAACGGAGGAATGAAATAGTGGCATGTGCCACCACAACCACTATACTAGGCTCGTCCATGTTGGAGCCATGCGTGGGATAACGGCTAGAGTTTTCTTCGAAACATAAGTCTTTTCTAACATGTCAACTGCAAGTTTTGGCCATAGTGAATTGGATGCTACCCATCAATGGATTGTTTAATTGACTAAGCAAAGTAATAAAGCCCAACAGGAAGCCACAACTGCAAGACAAAGAATCTCGAAATTGTAACATCAAAATCCTCCGACCCAACATCACACCTATCAATATTTGTTGGATCTTCTATGTTCCAATCACCAAATACCAATCATCTAAGCATGACATCTTTATATGACCAATCTCAGTAAGGCAACTTGTGATCTCAAATAAACCACAAATTTATCCTCCACAACTACCTATATCACCTATTTGGTCCTTCCTGCGACCAATCAAACTGCGACTATTATTCCAAGATTTGCTACATTTCTTACATTAATTATCCCGACTAGTCAACGCATCCCCTCTCAAGGAATTTCTGAAATCCACGACGACGTTGGTTCTTCTCAAAGAAACGATATTCATGCAACAACTAGAATCACTAGCCAAAGTTTAGGATACGTGTGCTCTATCATCTCAATATCTCTGACTAACGTATTGAAACCCAAAGATAATTATGTGACTCATCGTCCAAAAATGTTAGAGCATAAAAATAAAGAAGTTTTATACATCTTATGTAAGATAATAGGTGCACCCATTCCAATTGATGTTAAACCCGATAGGATTTCAAGCCACACCTTTTGTTGACCACATAGCTTCAGTCGACGTTCCTAAGAAGTACAACATTCTGGCTTTTCCACCAAGTAATATGACAATGGATGGATGACATTATGTTTAACACATACTTTAAACAACAAGTGTCCTCTAAGCATTGAAAACCAGACTTAAAGCCAAAAATCAATTCTCGATAAAATAATGACGCCAAGTTTGAAAACTAAAAAGAAGTCTACCTCAACTCCAAAAATATCATATTCAAATGGTGCAATAAAGACATGATCAATGCGTCCAATCTATTAACGTTGTTGTGAGATGGCCTAAACGTGATAGACTTGATGGCCAAAAAGATAAATCTAAGTGATCTGACTTTCATCAATATCATGGTAATGGGGACCGATGATTGCCTAGGGGTCGTTTACCAAACGCTTACCTGGGTAAGAGAGCTTATCAAGTCATATTATCTTACAGGATGAATATGGTAATGTTGGTCCCTAAAGGGTCTACAAGATAAGACACAGTTTGTAGAAGGGGGGGATGAATACAAACACAAAGTTTTCAAATTTAAAATATATATTGATAGAGAAGATCAATACAGATTTTACAAGATTGTTTGCAGAAAGATAAGGTAAAGAAAACCTATCTAAACAACCTTTGGTTACACACAAATCTTTAGCAAATACAAGAAAAGATAATKCTAGAAAATAAAGATCTTTTACTTAAGCAAGGAGAGGCTTGAAGTAAGAATAGGATAGCAGAGAGATGCGCACGTACATGCTCTCTTACATGGAGAAGAAAACACTTCTATTTATACCCAVTGCATTAAATGAACATTTAATGCAGTAAGGTAGGGTTTAGAGTGTGTGTCAAGCCTTAAGAGGAAGGCTTGTCCTTTGCTATAGTGAATAGTACAAAAGCACTATTCTTGAGCAGGCATCCTTGCCTAAAGTTGGTGGACAAAGAGTTGACTAATCGGCTCCGTACCGTACTAACTTTAGTAAGGGTATGGGTTTGTCCTTTGTGTGCAAAAGGACAAGACAACAACAATCGTGCTAAGCAAGCTTCCTTTGATCGCGGAATGCTGGAATGACCTGAAGGTCTCATCATCATTCGCTGAAGCTAGAGCAGTCTTCACACATATGTAGAAAGGTTCGTAGTCACTGAATACCGCTTCAGATCACGTACTCGCCAGTTTCTAATCTTCAGTTTTAGTCTTCGACATTCGCTGAAGGTTYTTTGGTGTGAGTGTTGTCTTCTTGAAGTATTGTTTGTCTCTGAGATTTACAAAGCAAGCTCTTCAGCGGTCACTGAACATACTCAACGTATGATCGCTGGAACTGAAAATACAGAAACAAAATTACATCGATAGATAAAAGGGATTATCATCAAATCACTGAGAGAGAGGATCAACAATCTCCCCCTATTTGATGATAATAAGATAACATAAAGAAAGTTATCTTATCAAATAATAGTAAGGAAAAGTTACATATAACGTGTATGTCTCTTTTTACTATTTTGGGATCTTTTTCAGTTTAGTCAGTCTCAGCTTGAGAAGTTTTCTTAAGTTATATCKAAGAAAATTACAAGTACGGAAACTGAAACTGAAAGCTTGTTCACTGACTTATAGACTGTCAGCGAACGAGAAAAGTAACACTGGAACTCATAGACTTGTGTCTCTATTACTTTTCTCAGGGATCTTTTTCAGTAAGGCACATGGAATACTCATTTTATTAATCAATGGAAATAATACAAGTATTACARTACATGTTCAGAATTTACAGAAATGTAAATACAATCAATAAAATAAGATATAGAAAAAGAATTACAAGGAAAAGTGGATTGAAGATACATAGAATTCCTTAATCTAAAACACTTAGATCTATGTACAAAGGTACATCTTCACCAAGTTTTCTTCAACGTTGGATTTCTCTTCGAATCTTCAGATCGACGACTTTTCCAGGCATGCTGTCTTCTATCCATAGCAAGAGATAAAACAAGTGATCAACTGGATAGAGATGCAGCTCTGACATTCTCTGAAATCTGACTTCACCTTCTTAGTCAAGGAATATAACTCTTTAGTCAGGTTTAAAATGCACAGAGTTGGATGAAAAGGGACCCTTATCTTGCAAGTCAAGATTCAGCATAGAAATGTCAATACTCCTACGACCCTTCAGGACGTCTTCTAAGGAGAACCTTGTTTCATGTTCGTTCCTTAGGAATGGTCCTTCATTAGGATCAGGGAGCTTTATTTTTCTTCTTCCCACCTTTCTTTAGAGTTGGCCGGTCAGGGACCTTGACATACCTGGACATCCTTTTGATGAGCTCGTTGATGGTGTCCTCRATAAGTGTCTTGTGTCTCGACTTGGATTGCTGAATGGCTTGTCTGATCTCCATCSATTCGCTGTATCCATATCGGCCAAGGTAGGAAGGATACTCGGTAACGGCTTCAAGATTATCYMTGGTGATGAGCATTGAGACCAGTGTTCCACCGTCTTTGGATCGTCCG
>NW_020201316.1:61956-68503 GCF_001531365.2 Cynara cardunculus var. scolymus | reverse complement strand
CATTCATTAAGTCACATCTCCATCTCATTTCAAGTACTTGTCTTTCATCATTACTAGATTAATATTAATTAATAATATTTAGTTATTAATAATTTGTATTTCAATCATTTACATTTCAGTCTTTACATTTCAGTCTTTACATTTCAGTTTTTACATTTCAGTCTTTACATTTCAGTCTTTACATTTCAGTCTTTACATTTCAATCCTTTACATTTCAGTCTTTACTTAACTGCAATTTCCATTTCCTGTAATTTACTTTCTGTAATTTACTTTCTGCAATTTACTTTTCCGTATCAGTATTTATTTTTCAGTCCTTACATCCTTCGAGAGAAGAAACCGAGCGATGATGGGCTAACGCCTTAGCTTGGGGTGTAACGGGAAATTTAGACCAAAGCCGATGTGAAAGTACAAAGGTGTCTTATTAGCATTATAGTTTACTATTTATTTCAGGTGCTTAATATATCATTTGATGATTACATTAAAATTAATTGACAACAAATTTTGTGTATAAAAATGTATTGATTTTCAAAACCTAAGAAATAGGAGAAGGCTATAAATAGCTTTAGTGTCTGACAAACGCTATACTCCTACGGTGTAGGATGGTAACATTGTGTTGTGCTAGGATTCACGACGTCTAACATAAATGATATCGTATCGATAGCACGTTGACCGGTGTGTGCTCTTGGGAGGCCGTCTGACCCGATAGTTGATACTGTCATAGTTATATAAAATCATTTATTGATTTTAGATAATTATGACAGAAATGCTATGTCACATTTTTGCTGAATTATTTATTTAAATGTCTTAATCAACTATTGCATCATGTGCTTCTTTTTAAGATTGATATTTTTCTTAGTTGTAACCAAACCTCCCAATTTTAGATAAATCAAATCCCTCGTTTCGCCATCTGAAATTAACTTTTATAAACTAGATTTTTGAAATAATTTTACATGCTATCTCTGTGGGTACGATATCTGATACTTATACCATTATTACTTGTTACGAGACGACAGTAGTTCGAGGTGTATACTTGCGCCAAGTACTATTTTTGTGTTGAAATCTAAGGTTGAATAAACCACCGAGCAAGTTTTTGGCGCCGTTGCCGGGGATAGCACGCTGAAGTTTTTCTTTTTAAAGTAAAGTTTATAAAAGTTAGTTTTTCTACCATCTTTTTGTGAATGCACAGTGTATGCCAAGGCTATCGCACGGTGTATTTTTTCCACTTGATCCGAATATTGAACAAATTTTCAGACAACGAAGAAGAGTGCAAAGAGCTCTTGGTGCTGTAAACTCTGAAACGATGGCTGAAAATGTGATTATTGACGGAGAAGGTATAATTAGAAATGAACCAAATATTCCACATGAGGATGAGGCTCAAAACATCTTTCGTCTTGCAAATGCTAAAAATGGTGGCATTATGGCGTATGCTATTCCTAAYTTAACTCAACTGCACACAGGAATACGTAAGCCTACCATTGGTGCCACCCAATTTTCAATTAAACCACTGATGTTTCAAATGCTTCAAACAAACGGCGAGTACGCTGGTTTATCTTTTGAATGTCCTCATTCTCATCTGCGTTCTTTCATGGAAATCACAGACTCTTTTCTCATCCTGGATGTTTCAGACGATGCTCTGAGACTAAAACTATTTCCATTTTCACTAAGGGATCGGGCAAGAGCATGGTAGAATTCTTTGCAACCAGACTCTGTGACTACATGGAATGAAATGGCAGAAAAGTTTTTGAACAAGTATTTTCCACCCACGAGGAATGCCAAATCCAGGAATGAAATTTGTACTTTTAGACAACTGGATGATGAAGCAGTTTCTGATGCATGGGAAAGGTATAAAGAGCTGCTGAGAAAATGCCCTCACCATGGCATTGCGTACTGTATACAGCTAAAGATATTTTACAACGGTTTAAATATCGTTGCTAGACAAATGCTCGATGCTACTGCAGGCGGAGCTTTCACAACTTGTACCTATAATGAAGGTTTTGACATACTTGAAAAGATTTCCAATAATAACGGATAATGGTCTGACCTACGTGCGATGCCACTAAAGAAAACAGCTGGAATAAATGAGGTAGATGCTGTCTCGACATTAACAGCTCAGATCACTAAGCTAATTTCAAATTTAACATGTAGCCCACATGTGCAATCTGATGCTAATACCTTTAATTCCAATGTTTAATCAGTACAATGCGTATACTGTGGTGAAGGTCACTCTTTTGAGTAGTGTCCTGCAAATCCGGAGCATGTAAATTATGTCAACAAGACTGGACCATTTTCACAGACTTATAATCCGGGATGGCGAAATCATCCAAATTTTTCATGGCATAGTCCAGCTCTTAATCCACCAATGCAAAAGCCACAAGGACAGTCCAATTTTCAACCGCAAGAACAGTCCAATTTTCAACAAGGCCAATCTAATTTTCACTCGCAAGCGTATCAAGGCAATCATAATAATCAACATGCTAATTTTCAAAATCATTAGTCTTCTTTCCAAAGCAAGCCCAAACAACAAGCTGAGTCATCTACTTCTTTGGAAGCAATGATGAAGGGTTTTATAACCCAAAMTCAAGCTTCAATTAAAAATCTCGAAACTCAAATGGGACAAATGGCTTTGGAGATTAGAAAAARACCAGTAGGTTTTCTACCCAGTGATACAGAAATACCTCAGAGGGAAGGAAAAGAGCATGTTAAGGTTGCTACTTTAAGGAGTGGAAAGAGTTATTTAGAAAATACCCAAAAAGAACAAAAAGAACTAAACAAAGCAGAGATTAAAAGTGTAGAACAAGATTCTGTTACCCCTGTACCAGAATTTATGACTACCATTCCTGTGAGTACTAGTGAGCCTCAACCCATAGTCAGACCCATAGATAGTACGACCATTCCTGAAAGATTAGATTTTCCACTGTTATTTCCTGATGAACCTAAGACAACCCAGACTCCCAAAGAAAATGTTGTAGTGGATGTGTCACAATCTGGTGACAGTCCCACAATAGATGTCCAGACCAGTCCCATAATCCCTGTTAGAACTGAATCAGAACCAGTTGTAAGACCAGTTCCGAAACCCATTCCAGTACCAACTTTTCAAAAGACTACGTCTCCTATTCCAGTCACTCCTTATATTCCTTATCCCCAAAGATTAAGGAATCAAAAGGAAGAATTACAATTTAAAAAGTTTCTTGATGTTTTTAAACATTTGCAAATAAACATTCCCTTGGTTGAAGCTATTGAGCAGATGCCAAGTTATGCAAAGTTTTTAAAGGACATTTTGAGCAAAAAGAAAAAGTTGACTGAATATGAGACCGTAGCTCTGACTGAAGGTTGTAGTGCTTTGTTTTCCAGTAAAATTCCTCCTAAGATGAAAGATCCTGAAAGTTTTACAATCCCTTGTTCAATTGGAGGAAAAGAAATAGGAAAAGCTCTATGTGACTTAGGTGCTAGCATATGCCTAATGCCTTTATCTGTCTTCAATACCCTAGGCATAGGTGAAGCTAGACCAACGACTGTAACTCTACAGTTAGCTGACAAGTCCATAGCCTATCCCAGAGGAAAGATTGAGGATGTCCTAGTTCAGGTTGATAAATTTATTTTCCCAGCTGATTTTATCATCCTAGACTTTGAAGCTGACAAAGACATTCCCATCATTTTAGGGAGACCTTTCCTAGCTACTGGTAGAACCGTGATAGACGTACAGAAGGGAGAATTAACCATGAGAGTCCAAGACCAACAAGTGACTTTTAATGTTTTTAATTCCCTTAGGTACCCGGAGGAAAGAGAAGAATGTTCTGCTTTGAGTCTGATAGAAACCTGGTGTCAAGAAAAAAGTTTGGGGGAAATCTTAGGTTTATCTGAGACTGATAGTGATGAAGAGGAAGATTTTGAGGAATTAGAAACACCACAAGAATCTGCTGCTTTCGAAGTTTTAGAATCTGAGGATAGGAAGATTCTTGTTCCTTCCTTAGATGTTGCCCCAGATTTAGAGTTAAAACAACTTCCCTCACATCTGAAGTATGCCTTTTTAGGAGATTCAGGGAAGTTGCCAGTCATTAATTCATCATCATTAGAAGCTGACCAAGAAGAAAAGTTGGTTGACATGTTGAAACTTCATACCAAGGCCATAGGATGGACAATTGCTGACCTCAAGGGGATAAGTCCCACCATTTGTCAACATAAAATTATCTTGGATGACAAAAGTTTCACCTCTGTTGAGCCTCAAAGAAGACTCAATCCTGTCATGAAGGAGGTTGTCAAAAAGGAGATTTTAAAATGGCTTGACGCTGGCATAATTTATCCTATTGCTAGTAGTACATGTGTCAGTCCTGTGCAATGTGTACCCAAAAAGGGAGGAGTCACTGTTGTACCAAATGAGAAGAATGAACTTATACCTACTAGAAYAGTAACTGGTTGGAGGATATGTATGGAYTAYAGRAGGCTTAATAAAGCCACTCAAAAAGACCATTTTCCATTACCCTTCATAGACCAAATGTTAGAYAGACTAGCAGGAAAAGAGTTTTATTGTTTCTTAGATGGCTACTCCGGTTACAATCAGATTGCCATAGCACCGAATGATCAGGAAAAGACTACTTTCACATGTCCATATGGAACTTTTGCTTTTAGAAGAATGCCTTTTGGACTTTGCAATGCGCCTGCCACTTTTCAAAGGTGTATGATGTCTATTTTCTTAGATATGTTAGAACACTCTATGGAAATTTTCATGGATTATTTTTTAGTTTATGGGACATCATATGACATGTGTTTGCAAAACCTTGAAAAAAGTCTTAAAAGATGTGAAGAAACAAATTTGGTTTTGAACTGGGAAAAGTGTCACTTTATGGTAAAAGAAGGCATAGTGTTAGGGCATTTAATTTCCAAAATAGGCATTGAAGTTGATAAAGCAAAGTTAGAGGTAATTGAGAAATTACCTGAACCAACAACTGTCAAAGGGATCAGAAGTTTTTTAGGACATGCAGGTTTTTATAGGAGGTTCATTAAAGATTTTTCAAAAATATGAAAACCTCTTTGTTTATTATTACAACATGACCATGTTTTCAATTTTAATGAAGATTGTAGAAAAGCTTTCAACATTTTAAAAGAAGCATTGGTCATCGCTCCTGTGGTAATAACACCTGATTGGTCGAAACCCTTTGAAATAATGACTGATGCTAGTGACTGGGCAGTTGGAGCAGTGTTGGGTCAAAAGAGAGAAGATTTTTCATCTTGTTTATTATGCAAGCAAAACTCTTAATGATGCTCAAATCAATTACACCACTACTGAGAAGGAATTATTAGCTGTGGTCTTTGCTTTTGAAAAATTCAGATCATACTTGATGGGAACCAAAGTAATTGTTCATACAGATCATGCTGCCATCAAGTATCTTATTTCTAAAAAGGATGCAAAGCCAAGGTTAATAAGGTGGGTCTTGCTTTTGCAAGAGTTTGATTTGGAAATCATTGATAGAAAAGGGGTGGATAATCAAGTGGCCGACCATCTGTCAAGATTGGAAAAACAAGACAAACCAGTGCAAGGTAGTGACATCTGTGAAGTATTTCCAGATGAAAGAATTTTGGTTCTTAATCATACTACAGTGCCTTGTTTGCTGATCTTGTTAATTACTTAGCTTGTGGGATTATTCCCAAGGAATTTAATAAGTATCAAAGAAAGAAGCTCATCTATGATTCAAAGAAATATTTATGGGACCTTTTCCTCTGTCCAATAATTGTGCCTAGATATTGGTAGCTGTGGACTATGTGTCCAAATGGGTGGAAGCCATGGCTTGCCATTCCAATGATGCCAAAAAGGTTGTTCAGTTTTTGCAAAAACAAATATTCACTAGATTTGGTACACCTCGTGCCTTAATTAGTGATGAAGGCACTCACTTCATAAATAACATGTTAGATGAAGTTCTTGATAAATATGACATCAAGCATAGGGTAGCAACTGCCTACCATCCTCAGACCAATGGATTAACTGAATTGTCAAATAGGGAGATAAAAGGGATTTTGGCCAAGGTAGTCAAGCCACATAGAAAGGATTGGGCCTCTAGGTTAAATGATGCGTTATGGGCCTACCAGACTGCTTACAAAACCCCTATACAAAACCCCTATTGGTATGTCTCCCTATAAATTGGTCTTCGGAAAAGCTTGTCATTTACCTGTGGAATTAGAGCACAAAGCCTATTGGGCCTTTAAGGAACTCAACATGAGTTTAGATGAGGCCGGAAGAAAAAGGACTTTGCAACTTTGTGAATTGGAAGAGCATAGGAATTTTTCCTATGAAAATACTAAACTATACAAAGAAAATACAAAGAAATGGCATGATAAAAAGATTCTCCTAAAAGAGTTCACAGAAGGCCAAAAACTCCTGTTGTTCAATTCAAGGTTAAAGTTATTTCCGGGAAAGCTGAATTCCCGATGGACCAGACCTTTTGTTATTGCCAAGGTATACCCCTACGGAGTTATTGACCTGATAGATCCGGAGAGGGGTACCACTTTCAAAGTGAATGGACAAAGATTAAAACCTTTCTTTGAGTCCATGAGT